>NW_015778943.1:0-1020 GCF_001515625.1 Sinocyclocheilus rhinocerous | reverse complement strand
ATGTAGTCCCCCAATTATTTATTTATTTGTTTGTTAAAATAATTTAAAGGGAAGATAATATTAATTTACCCTAAATTATATAATAAATCTGAATGTTTTATATTCCAAATGTTATATAGTCCCGCAATTACCTAATTTATTAATTTATTTATTTTTCACAGTGTGTTTTTTGCCAGGGTCAAATTGATCCCAAACAGAGTAACATATCATTTGAAGGCAAAATAACAGGCTAATTTCAAAATGACTATTATTATTTTTACACATGCAATCAATCTTCACAGTACATAAGGCATAATTACAATTAAACCAGAAAACACTCTGTGATGAATTATTGATTGTCGTCTTAATTTAATTTGCAGTTTAAAATCTGTGAATCATGAAATTAGTTATTCTTATTGTTTATGTAGTGAATGCAGCTAGTATTACAACATAGTGGCATTGAAAAGTGTTTAAATGCTTTTAAATGTGTGAATGTCATTAGATGCAAATTATAAAGCAAGTGTCTGTAAACAAATGATGATGCCTCAGAAATCATCAAAGTGTCTTGAAACTCGTTATGTAATGCACTCATATTGTGACGTCCAGGGCCATGTGAAGCGCTGGACTCGAGTGAATACTAACGCAGCGTCTCTGTGGTCTGCTGGGCTTCAGAGAGGCAGATCAACGCTGAATTAAACTCCAGGCGGAGAAAGAAACATTTGGAGTGAAAGTCTGGATTGATTCAGCCAGCAGTGCTGTATTGAGGGAGAAACACGTCATTGCTCGATTACTACTCCATCCAGGGCTCTTGAATCGCTGTGAAGAGTTTCAGGAGCCGCAGCCTTGCGTCACATGAGCGGGTGCTTTAGTTTCTGTCAAGTATCATTGATGCCAGTCGCTCTGAAGTGCAGGAACATCAGACCTGTGAGCTGACAATATTTACACATCATTAAGGTGTTTTCTGGCCACTAATTAGTGCTGTTTACTAAGGCAAGCAGTGTTGATGTTTCTCTCAAGATGCGGTCACATTGAGTCATTTCA
>NW_015778942.1:0-1020 GCF_001515625.1 Sinocyclocheilus rhinocerous | reverse complement strand
GAAACTTTGAGTTATTATGCCATGGAGCGAAAAGTCTTTATCTAGGAACAGAAATTCTTTCCAAAGCACATATTCCCACAAAGAAATAGGTTGTAAAAAATAGATTTAATTTCTCTGCTCCTCTTCACGGTTTGATAGAGCTCTTTTTTTATTTATTTTTTATTAATTTATTTACAGCTGCGAGTAACTGTAGTTTAGTTTAATAATTTATGGGTCTGGTAAAACTTGCTGTACATTTCAAAACCAAAAAACTGCAAAAAGGGTCATGTTCCTACACCTAAAATATATGATAAGGCCATGGATGGTCATTTATAATAATAACCACTGTATTTGTTAACAATGAATTATGCTTTGATCACAGATTGTGTTTGACATCTTTGCGTTACACACATAGTCTCACTAAACGATCCAGAAGCTCAAGTGTAATTACTGTGATTTAGAAGTGCCAGTATGCAAATTAAATCTGACATTTTCCATGTCAAGCCTGAGAACCAAAAGAAGAACTTATTCTGACTTTCATGTTGTTCCCTGATGGCTTGTCAGAATTAGCAAATCAATTCTCATCAATTAAACGGTGGTACTGCTTTCCATCAGGCGCTGCTGAGCACAACCCTCAGAGCCCTGAGCTGGTCAAGCTTATGCATGAACGTTACGCAAAAAAGACTCACGGAAAAAAATGTGGAGATGAAAACTGGAGGCATTGCTGCATCCCTCTGAGCATCACTGCTCAAACTAGACAAACTCTCCTGCAGCTTTCACTTGTTGTCCGTAGAACACGTCTTATGCTTACATTTGCATTTATGCTCACATCAGCTGAGCTAGTCAGATATCAAATTCCAGCTTGTTTAAAGCTATATTAACAATAAGAATGGAAATCAATTACCTTGAATGAAAAAAGAGCACTTACGTGGTGCACAGTCAGTGAACTGCAGGTCATCGAGAGCCGCTCCACCACTCACGTCTTGTGTTCGAACTGCTTCAAATATGAGAATAAAGTTCCTCAGGCTCTTCAGAGATACC
>NW_015778941.1:0-1019 GCF_001515625.1 Sinocyclocheilus rhinocerous | reverse complement strand
GGTGGAGGCTGCGCAATGATGAGGCATCTTCAAACTCATTGATTTTTATTGTGAGTGACGACATATTGACCGTTCCAATATGGCAGACGCGTCGATGTGCCTGGAGCGGTCGAATGTGGAATCTACTTATACTTATCTATAGTTGTCTGATTGTTCCCACCTGTGTCTAGTTAGTCTTGTTTACACTTGTGTATTTAAACCCTTGTGTTTCCTGTGTTCATTGTCTGGGGTTGTTTCTTTTTGGATGTTCCATCAGCATTCTCATTCTATTTCCTTGTGTTTCTTGTTGTTTTGTATTTTTGTTGTTATTATTATTTGAGTGCATTGGTGTTACAGATATTATGAGCATCGTCACCCCATCTCATGTGTAAGGGTTCCCACAATATTCTGATAGTACTTACTGATGTGAAGAAACTGAGATTTCCCATGTCTGAATTTTTCACTCTGAACGGACTAAAAGTTACGATTAGAAGTCCTCAAGAGTATGACTCAATCAGAGCCCTGTAGTGAAGCTCACTTAGAAACCCAATTATCTTTCCATATTATGCCCAAGTTCCCTCTGACAATCACTGGCCCAGTATCCCAGCTCTTTAAGAGGGCCCTTTTCAATAGGAGATTCCCTTTAATAGTACTTCAAGCTCAGTTCCAATCCAGCTCATAATCATGTCTTTCCAAAAAAGATGACAAAGAGAACCTCATGTTTAAAAGCAGTTTGTATTTACTCTGAAATCAAAGCATATTCAAACCTACTGTGGAAAAACTTAAGCAGTGGATAGTTGCATTTGATTTTAATATTTAAACAACATCCCACTAACATATAATGGCATAACAGCTATATTACAGTATGTGCTCCAATAGCTTTAAGATATATTCAGAGAGCCAGTTGGGTCTGTCTGAGCCCGTTTTACCCCTAAAAAACAGTGGTGAACCCTGATGCTGTTTGGCTTGGGTGACTTCCAGAAGAGCCATGTGGCAAGTGATCCAGGTCTCCTTGAGACGGCTGACTGAAGCCGGGCTTG
>NW_015778940.1:0-1019 GCF_001515625.1 Sinocyclocheilus rhinocerous | reverse complement strand
ACTTTTAAATGTGTACTTAAGTGTGTTAAGAAACGGTAATTGAAAGTGTTTCTCTTTACTTACACTTAAGTTACCTTTTATTTCATTAATATTATATTATCTGGAAGTACAGTTTTTTTAAATGTACTTTTAGGATTTGAAGTACAATATAAGTGCACATTCAATAAAATTAAGCACACTTCTGTTTCACTTCCGCATGCTATTGCAAAAAAAAAATGTTTTTAGTAAACTTTGAGTTTAATAACTTGGTCCCTTGTTCTTATTGAATATCATGTTTACTCTGATATACACTACATCAAATTATGGACATAAAATAAGTTTCATGTTGACTTTAAATAGTGTGCTGATCCAGCTTTTTACTCTGTAACATTGTAGTTCTCTGTAGGGCCCACAAGAGGGTGTGATTGTAGTATATTTGGAGAACCTGTGGATCCTTAAATACAGTATAGGCTAAATTCATTGTGAGACACACCAGATTGTCCTGAAATGATTACATATTGAAGTAGACGTCATCCTAGTTTAATTCTAGTCTAGTCTAGTTTAGTTGAGCACAATGATGTTGCTCTTAGACTGTGAGGTAACTGTGTGATTGTGGTTTTGTATGTTTGTGAGCCTCATTTCGCTGTTCTGCCGCTGCAGGGTTTCGTGCCTGGGCTGGTGGGGACTTCCCATGCTGCACTGCAGTTCATGACCTATGAGGGGCTAAAAAGAGAGCGGAACAAATATAAGAAGATGCCGACTGAATCCCTGCTGGTGAGGAAATAAAACTAGCTATGCGTTTTTAAGGAACATACAATATGAGGAGAAACAGCGCTGCATGATTTTCATATCTCAAAACTCTGGTAAAATTAAAATTATGAAGTTGTTCTACACCTATGGTAGATTTTGTAGCTTATTTTGATAGAAGAGGGACATATGACTGAAATTTTACCTTACAGTGTCATTTACGCCCCCCGTTTTTCCAGTCTTATATGATTAATAGGGATGTAACGATTAACCGCGAGCCGGTTGAAAATCGA
>NW_015778939.1:0-1019 GCF_001515625.1 Sinocyclocheilus rhinocerous | reverse complement strand
CATTCTAATATGCTGATTTGCTGATCAAGAAACATTTCTTCTTATGTTGAAAACAGCTGTGCTGCATGATATTTCTGTGAAAACAATGTAAAAGTCTTTCCTGCCACTTTTGATCAATTAAATGTGTCCCTGCTGCAAAAACTTTGCGACCACAAACCTTTAAACAGCTGGGTATATATAACACACATATAGTAATGAAATACATATCGTTACCTTTGCCAGAAATATCATAGACAGAAGTGTCTTTTCCACGGTTATCACCCAGCACAGCTTTGTAAATTCCCTGGTCTTTTCTGGAGAACTGTTGGAACAAAAAATAGTTACTTAATTAATAGGCTGCTGCATTTATGTTAATGCTTTCTAAACTTTGATCTCTGAAGCGCCGGTTATCATACCATGGGGATTGGAAGAGAGCAAGATCCAGACATTGGGTTTGGTGGAACATCAACGGTAATTTCTTCATCCTCTTTAAACCAGGCAAATGTTGTCTCTTTCTTCACATTGGCCAGCTACAGTGTAAACAATACTGATATGAGACTCTGCTATCAATGTTAAATAGTCCTTAAAATGCTGGATTGCATTTACCTTGCACACAAGCATCACTGTGCAGTCATCCATCACATGGAAAGACAGGTATTCTGAGAAGTGAGGGCCTGAGAGAACCAGAATAATACAACAGATTAATAAATGAAAACTGACCACATATTACAAACAATACTGACAATATGGGGTACATGTTTTTTTTTGTGGTATTTACATTGCTTCACAAACCTTGTTTTCTGATGTGCTCTTTTCTCTGGAAATCAGCTTCCTTCAGAGCAACTTTGAATGCTAAGATTAGAAAAATACAAAGAACATTTGCTCAGAGAGTTTTTATAGTTCTGTAGTTATCCCACAACAGCATTGTGACTGGACTTTTACTTTTAGACACTGTTAAGCCCTTACCATCTCCCACAAGAACCAGTGAGCTTTGACTCTTGGCCTTGCCATCGTGGATCTGAATGGTGTAAGTGCCTTCA
>NW_015778938.1:0-1019 GCF_001515625.1 Sinocyclocheilus rhinocerous | reverse complement strand
GGACGCGTGTGGGACGATACATTAGAGCGCTGGGAGCGCAAGGTCTTTGGGATCTTCTCGGGCCACCAGTGGCTGGAAATCAACGGCGAGAATCGCGATTACAACGTGGCTGTTCGCTTCACTCCGCTGAAGTTTGCTCAGATCTGTTACTGGGTTCATGGAAATGAGGTGGACTGCAGTCAGGACTGAAAATATGACGTAGAGAAATGGGACAATATCAAATCATTGGCGAAAATATGATGTGCCTGATGTTGGAAACTGCACTTTACAGTCCTTTTACGGGTGTGGCTACTGAATCTGAGAATAAAGAAGGTCCATGGTTGGAGGATAGCTACCCGCACAGGCTTCGATCACTCACATGGGTTGAGCTGGAACTTTGTTTAACCACTACCTTTAGTTTTTGCTCACTATACTGACAATATTACGCATAGATTTAGACTTTGATTCCTACAACCCAGTAGATTTATCTTGTCAAGTCTTTGCCAGTGTTAAGTAGACATCTGATCTCAGTTATATGGTTCTCTCCACAGCCTTGCTTTGTTCACATTACACGTTATAAATGCTTCAAACTGTTCTTTGCACTTTTAGAAAGTAGATTTGGGGTGGAGACCGGTTTTCTTCTCACATCACTTGGGTTTTGGTTAACGCTAGATTAACATACACAGAGTTTATTTGGTGACTAAAAGTAGATGCAAAACGGCTATGCTTCCTTCTTTTCCATCCCTGCATTTCCGTTTGGTCTGCTAAGCATACTATTTTCTGATTTATTATTATCACAGTAACAAAATCGATGACTGTGAGATGTTGTATGGGTGTTAAATTGAGAAAGTTAGTAAAACAGAATTTTAATTGAATAATTAATTAGTGTTTTTTTAAAGCATGGATTACAAATCTTCAGTTTGTTTGTTAATGAAATCATCTGGCGCTATGAATATAGTTCACTCTTCTACAGTTAAATACTCGTTTCCAAGACAGATGAAGACCTCATATTGGTAACATTACAGTATCTATTGAGAAAT
>NW_015778937.1:0-1019 GCF_001515625.1 Sinocyclocheilus rhinocerous | reverse complement strand
ACAGTCTAACATTAGTTACACACTTCATAAAATGCCACTGAAGGTGCACACTGCAAACTGATAAAGCAGTGCAACAGGTCATTTCAGAGGTTTTAGATACACTGTGTGAAAGGCCTATAGCAGTAACGATCAGCAGTTTTTTCTTGTTTTGCTACAACATGGGTTATAAATGTTAAAAGAGACTCACAGACACACGTTATACTGAAAAAATTTCTAAAGACAATAAAAAGCGAATACTTACCGCACTACATCATCTATGTTGTTTCTGTAGACACCTTCAAGTCTTTCAGCTGGAAAGCCCATTGCGATTATATTAGGATAAATATCTAGATAGCAATGTTAAGGAAATCTAGAGACTCTAGGGAAATTGATATGGACAAGAGAAAAAAAAAATACAATCATCTGATTTAATATGAGCCCATTTATAAAGTCCACTGGCTCCTGGTCTTGCACAACTGTAACAACCAGTTAAACACATATCAAAAACGCTGAGACAAGGTTGGTGAACAATGCAGAGCAGCTAAATGACGCCACAAGGAGCAGGAAAACTAACAAACCCCAAGCCCCGGTTTAAGTGGAGACCTTGTGCTTTACTTTTTAGTTGTGCAATGAGAGCTCAGATAACAGGATTCTGGGTAATATAGAACAGATGGCTCTCGCTGTAAGAGACCAATGCATAGACCTCTAACCCAGAAGGCCACACATGGGCACTAAATAAATCACACTGTGCCTTAGCCCAGCCTGGAATTACATTCCCTTCCTCACCTTTCCATAACGAGTGCATCACTTCTTCAGTCCGACATACACATGCAGGCCTATATAATCAAAGATGATCTAATCAGACCCTGATATAGCAGACAAATGGTTGGCAAAGCAATTCTATCAATATCTATCACAAAGAAACTCACAATTGTTTAAATCTACTTTAAAAATCAAGTCTGGAAATACAACAAAATATTAGATGTTAAATCTACCGTGATCACTCTAATCTGTATACAAACAAGTTAAACAGAGCCTTA
>NW_015778936.1:0-1019 GCF_001515625.1 Sinocyclocheilus rhinocerous | reverse complement strand
GAACCAAACGAGGTGTGAGCGAAAGAGAGGGAAACCAAACGAGTGAAAAAGAAGAATATCTCAACGAGAAGGAGAGAGAAAAACCCAACCTATGCGAGATGATATGGAGCTGCTGGAGTCAGAACGGAGGATTTTAAGTCCTGGATGTTGCACTGGGGAGAGAGAAAGAGAGATAGGGGACGGGGCAGAGAAACAGGGAGGGAGAGACCTAAGGAACATGCATCATGCACTACAATTACACAAAATAAAGAAAGGAGAATGACAGGGAGAAAGAGAGAAAGGGCCAAATGTGTAGGCCATGCATATAAAAAAAAACACCGTGGGAATGAGGTCAGGAAGTAATAGGTAAATGATGGAATGAGATGAGAGTGAACTCGGATAGTACTGAAAAGATGAGAACACTCATAGAAAAGAATGAAGTGAAAGATGATGAGATAAATGATAAAAGTATTGAGTGGAAATATGAATAATGCTGTGTCTGTCAGTGTCGAGCAGCACATCCTGGAATTATTTTTCATGTCCCGAAAGAGCAAGTTTCCTCCAGCACTTATGTCAGACTTACCTCGGCAAGGGTCGTTCTTCACCAGGAATTCATCCAGCGCCATCCACCCTCCTCCAACCCGGACCATGACTGTACTGCGCAGGATTCGTACAAGCCGCAGCTGCTGCGAGTCTCCGAACTGAGGAAAGGCAGAGGAAAGAAGAGGAAGAGTGGAGAGGAACAAACGTGGATATGAGAGGGAAGAGGACAGACAGAGAGATAAAGGATTATCATTTTATAAAAGGACAGTCCACCCCAAACATTACAGTTCTGCTCATGTTGTTCCAAACCAGTATGCTGTAATTTTTAGTGTGAAAAACAGAAGGAAAACTTTTCTATAAAAGGATTTGCATGAAGATTCTTCAAAATGTTTCCTTTTATATTCCACAAAAAAATAAAAATAAATAAAAAATAACACTGAAGTTTGGAATGACATGAGGTCAAGCAAATAACTATGTGAACTACAATGGGTGAACTA
>NW_015778935.1:0-1019 GCF_001515625.1 Sinocyclocheilus rhinocerous | reverse complement strand
CATGCCAGAGCGAACTGCAGAGGTTATGAAGAACAAGGATCAACAGCGTAAATATTGACTCGTATTATATATTATTTTCTTTGCCAATAAGAGCCTTTAAAACTAATGATATGCTTATTTGTTTTTCAGTATACCATAGAAATATGTGGAATCATAATCTACAAATTCTGAAGCCGCAAACTTTGCAAAACACAACATTTTTCTGTCCCTGCATGAAAGTCCACGCAACAAAAGCTCTGAAGATCCTGTAAGGTTATAAAAGTAATTTAATCCAAGTCTTGTTATATGATCACTTTTTATATGAAGTTCAATTAAAATCCATTTTACTGATGCACATAAAATACAGTTAACACACAATGTACGTGACACACGACGAGAACACACCTCGTTGCTTCTCACGTCACAATGATTTGATGCGCTATACATGTATCTGTGTGCATCACTGTTTGCATGCAAGTAAAATTAATTCTACTACTTGAAATGAATTAGTTCATCATATAAAGCAATCATACCTCTTCCAAAGACTTGGCTTAAACCGCTCCATTCATATGGATCCGTTTTACATCACCGTTATGGCCTTTTTGATTTTTCAAAGTTTGGTTGCCTGTACTTCAGGTTTCATGAAAAATATTTTACTTTGGGTTTTGGAGAGAACTGATTCTTCAAAGCCCAGACACTTGAAGGGCATGAAGAACAGTGCTATGCCTGGTGTGGATGTCATGTGATTCCTATTACAACCATTAACACAGAAGTGTGTATATATTACTGACAGTGAAGTTACCTGAAAAAACATGATTTCCTAAAGTTAATCATACATACACCCATACCTTAATTTAGCCTAAAAACAGACAGAATATCAAACCGCAAAAACTAACTCTGTGCGTTTCCACAAACACTTGATGTGCTTTTTATCGCTTAAATTTACTAATGTGGCCACATATTTACTGCCTTCACAATGTAGTCAAATGCGTACATATAAGCGAGTGAAGCACATACAATCTTCACTCATAAGATATACT
>NW_015778934.1:0-1019 GCF_001515625.1 Sinocyclocheilus rhinocerous | reverse complement strand
TTAGAATGATAAACTAGTCACATGATTACAAAACACTAGTTCAACCCTTTCATATTCATCCAGTGTTATTTTAGTGTCACTGATGTGCTATTACAGTTTTTATTAATATTTTAAAATTCGTTTTTATTTTTATATTTTCATTAAAAAAAAAAAATTTGTCCTTTTTATTTTACATTTTTTATTAATAATTTGAATTAGTTTTAAATATTCTCCATTTGAAATTGAATATGTTAGTAATTTTATTTTGGTAATTTTTATATATTTTAATATTTCTATATAGTTTTTATTAATTACTTCAGTTATTTAAGGACTTCAAGTTAAGTTAAAATAAAAATCTATTACAGTTTTTATTAATATTTTAAAATTCGTTTTTATTTTTATATTTTCATTAAAAAAAATTTTTTTTTTCCTTTTTATTTTACATTTAATATGTTAGTAATTTTGTTTTGGTAATTTTTATAATTTTAATAATTTTAATATTTCTATATAGTTTTTATTAATTACTTCAGTTATTTAAGGACTTCAAGTTAAGTTAAAATAAAAATCAAATGTTTAACTGTCATATTTTATTTCAGTTAATGATTATTTCAAGTATAAGGTTTAAGATGAACTAATAATGATACTAACCCTCATATACCATCATTGCTCTGCTCTTCCACAGAAAGTTCAGTCACACTGCAAGTCTAACTTCATAACTGATGAACCTTGATCTCGTCTCGTCCTCTTATTCTGTCATGTACAGTCACAGGTTGTGACTGGAACGGCTCTGGCCTATTACTGTATGCCGTCAGAGACTCTGTATTTACAGCTCCGGAGTTGATGATTGGCCACGAGGCAGTGTTTCTGAAGCCTAAATATGAATTACTGATAAAACTAGCCATAGTGATATATAAAGCCTTGCGACTCTAGACACACTTCTGCAGCTGAACAGCGCTGGATGCAGACACTCACTGTCGCTCGGTGCCGTATCCCGCTGGGAAGGCGATGGCAGAGACGGTGACGATGACGAGAGGGACTCC
>NW_015778933.1:0-1019 GCF_001515625.1 Sinocyclocheilus rhinocerous | reverse complement strand
CCAAAAAAAAAAAAAAACACTAATTAGATTGCTTCTCTTATTTGCTGATGTTACACTTTAATTTGTTAAACCATATTATCACTTTTTTTGGCTAAAATTGAAAAAAAAATAAAATAAATGAAACAAAATCTGAATATTACATTGTCTGTTGACTTGAGTCTCCAATTTCTAAGAGAAGAGATTAATATTGAGCTAAAACTGTAACATCTAATTTAATGCCGAAGTGTGGCAGTTCAGTATTAATGATCATTGATTTGCAGATTATAGTCAGTAGCAGCCTAGTCCATGTTGGCAGGACCTCCATATACCTTTGGCCCTTTCCCTGGTCTAGCTCTTGGGATATGTTTTAATTGTAATCCAATTCAACGTGTTACATCCCGTTACAAAGGGCTAATGACATTACAAATTACATTTGCTCCTCAAATAGCATCTTCAACTGAAGGTGGTGATTCACCTGCAATCAGCAAATACATCTGTCATTTCTATTTATGTTAGTGTTGTGTGAATTTATTGTACTCCCAGTACGTTCACTAAAGTTTCATATTATTTTAATATGGTTTCATTTAAGATTATAGATTATACACTCTTTTTCATATATATAGATACTTGATCATTAGTTGTGTAGTAGTAAAATCACCTGGAAAATTCAATCCATCCATCCATCAATCCACCATTCATTCTCCAAACCACCTATCCTCTGTGGGGTCATGGGGATGCTGGAGTTTATCCAAGCATCTTGGGCCGAAGGCATGAGAAACACCCTGGACAGATTGCCAGTCCATCACAGTGACCTGGAAAGTCCCTTTACTTTCAAATGTCTAATTATATGATATCTGATTGCACATTAAATACTGATGAATAAATACTGTTCATCTTAAATAAGGCATTATGGATAAACTTACTAGAAAGGATCATTTAATTGATTTGATGATAATGTTAATTGTTTTTGCCAATGAAGATGTCAGCAATTTACTTGATTGTAAATGCCATCTGTTTTGGTGTGGATCACTGTTTCAAAC
>NW_015778932.1:0-1019 GCF_001515625.1 Sinocyclocheilus rhinocerous | reverse complement strand
GAGAGCCTATCAGCTCATGTTTTCTCTGCCTGCTCCAGTGAGCGCGCTCAGGGTTCGCGTCTGTCACGCCTCAGCCTGATTGACTCAGACGAGCTCTTTTAAAACACTTTGACTGCACTGTTGAGGAATGAACTCTACTCGGGGTTCAAGAACGTCTAAACTGAAGTTGTGCCACCAAATACGAGCTCACGTCTCACGAATGAGAGCCAGCATCGAGAGAGAAGGAGAGAAAAGAGCTGGCTCCACAATCCAAACATGTCTTTGCCAAATTACATCAAAATCAAGTTAGAGAAATACTTCATTTTTGGCCAAACTGGAACGTCACCGAATGTTTAAAGCCCTTTTTATTGCATTTTCTTCTTGCGCTGGCGAGAGTTTGTCTGGACGTGTTTGGAAACTCAACCAGTAATAAGGCTTGTTCCTTCAGGAAATGCTTTTCTTGATTATTTTTTTATGTTGTTTTTGTAGTTAAATATCTAAACATCATAACACAGAGACTCACAGTTTGAGAATGCAATACTGTGTGTTTGTAGAAGAACGAGAGTGATAAAGATAACGATTCTTTACACACCTGAATGTGAATGATTAGTAGTTCAGCCGTTATCGCCGCGCCTGACTTCGTTTTATTGATCTAGTTGCACATCGACATGAAGATGGAGTCAAATGTTGCTTTTAATGGACTAAATGATCAGTAACTATCTAACCATCACCAAGACTGAAGTACTCACGATCTGAGCACATTAGATGGCCTGTACAGTAAATTGTATGGTTTTCTTAATATTTTTATGTTTCATGTTGTTTAGCAAACATCTTAATAAAAACAAGACACATTTACCAGAACCAGAACACATGTGGATTAAGTTTATTCTTCATAACACAAAGGTAAATTGATTTGTCTTGAGAGGATTACCTAAAAACATAGATGTTTCAGTTAGTTTAATAAAATAGCTAAGACTTTTTTTTTATTTAGCTTATAAATCTCTCATTATTTTATTTTATTACTAAATCTTGAATTCAAT
>NW_015778931.1:0-1019 GCF_001515625.1 Sinocyclocheilus rhinocerous | reverse complement strand
GGCGGTGTTCCTCAGGTGTTCCTCACAGCTCCTCCCGGTACGGTTCAGATTCCCGTCTCGGCGGTGCAGCTTCATTCAGTACGGCAAGATCAACACTTCACAAGTGAAACTCAATTTTCTTTCATTACCCAGCATGCATTACACTGACCGCACTAACGCACCGTGGGCCTGTGATGATCTCCAGACACGCTTAACACCAACTCACACTCACAATAATAGTGCTGCTTTTACTGCAGGATTCCCTTTGGCTCATGTTGTGAAATCATAAAAATATATGACCAACGGTTACACTCCATCCACACATGAAAAACTGATTTATCAATTTAATAATTGACTGAACTGTTCGGTCTGTTACAAACTATAGTCAGTGACTCCACGCTGCCATCTTCAGATTCTGATAATTTTAGTCATTTTTATGCTGCTCAATATCTGAATATACATTTTTATGCTTATTAAAATACTGTGATGTATGGAAGCTTGTTTCTGCCACAGAATAAAAAATTAAGAAAAAGGTAAATGCAACTTTTTATCTCACAATTTTGACTTTTCTAGCAATTCTGAGAAAAAAAGAATTGCATCATATAAACACAGAATTGTGATATATAAACTTTTTTACATTCATTTACATTCAGGATTTTCTTTTTTCTTTTCTTTTTTTACCATGGAATAAAAAAATAAAAACCATGAACTTTTATCTCACAATTCTGACTTTTTTCTAGCCATTGCAAGTTTGTATCACAATATCAGAAATTGTGAGATAAAATGACACATTGCATTTTTTATTTTTTATTCTGCTGCAGAAGCGGGCTTCTATAGTGACATTATCTTAACAACGTCAAACTTTATGTGCAGTGTAATTTGCTTTGGCTGAAAGCATCTACCAAAAGCATGAATGTCAAATGTAGATATAAGGATGTGGAGTCAGTCCCTAGTGAGATGATATGGTAGGTGTGTGCTGAGCAGCTGGAGCAGATGCAGATGTGCAGTGTTTGGCTGATGAGCGGCTCTCTTCTGCAGAT
>NW_015778930.1:0-1019 GCF_001515625.1 Sinocyclocheilus rhinocerous | reverse complement strand
ACCATAGCCTATGGTTTTCCTACAAAAAAAAAAAACATGGTTACTATAGGTAAACAATGGTTTTTGTTCATTAGAAATGTATTTATTTGTTTGTTTAAAGTTTCTGGAAGTTGAGGATTTTAAATGTCTGTATATTAAGTGATATATTACTATATATGTTAAATATATTGATTTCACCTTGTGTTATTATCTGTTGGATTGTTATAGTGAGGAGGCCCCTTCCCCTGAGTCCCGACCCATTGTGATAAGCAAGCATTTTGATGCTCAACTCATTGAGATTGTTCAGCATTACCGGCAACGGACAGAACAGTTTAAAGAAAAGATCATTGACCCCTATGCATCCTCTCCAGAGCGCAGCCCTCCTGTCAGTGAGTACAAATCAATCCATGCTTTGGCAATTAATGATATATCTGTAATACAGCACTTATTGAAATAATACATACATACAGCTGAAATAATATGTAAATATGACAGGACGTCACCACATAACAAGACAATAAGAAGTGGCTTAACAGGTATTTTGTGTTTGTTCCAGCACCTGTCCTGAGAAAGGATGACTACTTGAAGTTGGTGGAGGAGAGGAAACGAAAAGAAGAGGAGGACAAGAAAAGAAAAGAGGAGGAGGAGAAGAAAAAGAAAGAGGAGGCAGAGAGAAAAAATAAAGAGGAGGAGGAGAAGAAAAAAGCAGACAAGCCTGGGGAAAAGAAAGAGGAAAAACAGGAGGAGAAGAAAGATGACAAGGCAGACAAAGAGCAGAAGTCCATCTACCCAAAAATGAAGTGCACCTGTGTAGATTTCCTGCTGAAGCCCATCGAGAACAGAATGGACAAAAGACTGGACACCTCCATCGATCCGTTCACAGGTTACATTTCAAAATATGCTAACATAATTTATGTCATATGCAGACATAAAATGACCACGTTTCTATGCTTTCGTCTGCTCTGTTCTTGTGTTTTTCACTAGACCGCAGGTATATTGCTTGGCTAAGCTTGGTGACCATTGCCTTCAACTATAACCTG
>NW_015778929.1:0-1019 GCF_001515625.1 Sinocyclocheilus rhinocerous | reverse complement strand
GCTCACTGACAGCATATAACGGCATTGGTAAAAGCCATATGAGGGGGCGATTAATTCCCCCCACAATGTGCCGGAGCGGGTGATGACGTTGCCTGGCTGTCGGGCTGCCGAGAGCTTCCCTCTACGCTCTATCTGTGTGGGAGCTGAATCTTAAGGGCTGGCACACAGCGTCACCAGTATCCCAGGGTTCCTCGCATCGCTCACTGCTCTTTCTTTTGCCTGTGTTTTCCTGTGTGATGTTATAGATAATTTAGATACTCTGAGGGCCTGGACAGCGGAGCGGAGGAGAGAGAGGATGGGAGGGGAAAACCAGGCCCACATGAAATCTCCTCGGAACTGGGACGCTTGTCATTCATATAATTCTAGAAACTTCCCACCTCCCTTGCGTATTTGTTTATTAATTACTTGGGCTAATTTGATTATGCTTTCAGCTAGTGCTTATCACATTTTCCACAGAATTTCTTGAAATCCATGCCGAAAAAGCCTGCAGATTCCACCTGGGCCTAAGGGTAACTTGAAGCAGACTTTCACCGGCAAAATCCATTTCCCACCATTTTGTACAGGTTTGACTTTTTTTTGAATAGGACTGAACTCCTTGCTCTACGCTACCTCAGCTTGCAGCCACAAGCCGCAAAGGCCCAAAGTATCTTTTTTACAGCAATATGTAATATCACCCCTGTCTTGGCCAGCGGCGGAGGTCCGGTTGTGTAAATGACAGCAGCCGTTGGCAGGGCAGTTTTGATGTGTGTTTAGTGGCCAGTGAGTTGGCCGGACACCGGAGATGATGGAGAAAGTGTCCAGGAACTCACAGTATCGTGGCAGATATGAGCAAGACGATGAGATGACGCAGTGATCTGGCTGAGTGTTCGTAAGCAGAGGTTGTGACCGCGCTGAAGGCCGTTTAGCCTGGTTTCCTCTTCAAGCGCATGAGATCAGGGAGCGGAATGGTACCAGGTCGACAAAAGAGGTAGGAAGTGTTAGAATAGCAAGAGAGCGATGGCTTTTGGAGGGAGGGAGGG
>NW_015778928.1:0-1019 GCF_001515625.1 Sinocyclocheilus rhinocerous | reverse complement strand
ACACCAGAGGTTAAGACTCTCAAATCCCCGGCCCATCAATGCCAGACTGTGAAAAGTCACAGACTACAAGCCCCTGCTGATCTTGCATTTATGTTTCTGTGGCAGAAGGAAAAAAAAGAACTTTCTATGGGCCGTCGTAGCAGGCAGCCCGAGGGGAAACGAAGATAGATTGATGGTAAACATGGGGAGTTGCTGCTGTGGGTGAGGGGGAAAAACAGATAAAGAAAGATGTTTTTCCATGGAGTAAAAGTGAGGATGTATTTGTAGGAAGAGCAAAGCCGTAAGACTGGTTTCTGTTGCTATGGCAGGCACAGGGTGTGGTGAGCAGCAGTAACTGTGCAAGCAGCCTGCGTGTGGGTGTGTGAGTATTACCGATAAGTGTGCAGTGTGTGTATTTGTCTGCATGTGATGGTGAGAGTGGGCAGCACGCTGATAGCATATGCATGTGTGTGCCAGTTGATTACTGGATGTGATGAGACGAGAGAGGAGAAAACTAGAGATGACCTGCAGTGGTTTATTCCGGTTCCCATTCCCACCACACCACATCAGTTACCCACAAGCTCAGACCTGTCAACCCTCAAGGCATAAGGGTGTTGGCTCCCTAAAGCCTGAGCGGGCACAACCAGATAAATGCACAAAAGCAGAAACAAACAAACAAATAAATACAATAAATAAATAGATATATATATATTTTTAATACTTTGGTGCATTCATATATTACAGTATATAATTAAATTTCCAATATATTATGTATTACCAATTTTATGTATACATTGTTTACTCGTTTACTAGAAGACAAACTGTGCAAATAAAATGCAAACATATTATTTGAATAAATAATCAAAACATTTAAAATAAACTAAAATGGTATTAATTTTTCATTATTTAATTATGTTTGTACATTTAATATATATTATATAATATGCATGACTGAATTCCAGTTGTTTTTGCTATTAAAATGAAAATATTACATTATATAGTAAACATACATAAAGCTAAATAAATAAGCAAAAAACACA
>NW_015778927.1:0-1019 GCF_001515625.1 Sinocyclocheilus rhinocerous | reverse complement strand
TGTAACTACACTCCAGGTGTCATTCATTGACATTCAATTCAAAGACGTTCTGTAGCACATTATTGGTGCCCTTCCATGTTTGTTAAGGTACTTACTTTGATTTAATTTCCTTTTGCTGCAACGATTTTGTATATAATTTACATGTACTAAATGCTGGGGCTTTATGTAAACAGTCTGATTATGAAGGTAAGTGGGAGTTGATATAACTTGGGGTCTTTTGGATGTTATTTTGATGAAACCGTAAAGAGGGCTAAAAAAAAAATATATATATATGTATATACAGTATATATATAATGATTTAAGAGGTAAAAGTGTTATGTGTGTGGCTTGGCATTGACTATTCCTCATGAATAAAACATAAATAAACTCAGTTTGTGCATATAGCCCACTCGTTTTTCCCATGCTTCCCTGCTTTGTTTTAATGTGGACAGGAAGTTTCCCACACTGCCTGCCAGAGACCAGCACCTGCATTTAGATTCCTAAAAACTTGATTTAATTAAAAAATTAAAAACTTTGCACTCCATTTTGTGGATCATGCGCATTACCTGAACGTTATGTAATAGTGATTTCTCATAGGACAGTCAGAAGCAGCACTGAGCAGAATGTTGATTTGTAACGAAGCATGAATATTTACAAAAATAATTTTGCCTGATTATGACTATATTTAACTGATACAAATATATTTGCCATGAAAAATATATTTGCCATGATGCAAAGAATACGTACAACAGATTACGGGTTTCACATTTTGTGGGATACAGCACCACAAAATTTCATTCAAATTGTTTTCAGTTAACTTGGAAATAAACATTGAAATCTAAATTTTAGGTAAATTAAACCATTCTGGGAAATGTAATGGTCATCCACTGTGTTGAACTAAAGTCAATATACATTCAAAGAAATGTTCAGATGACATTTCAAACATTATTAGCTTAATTCAATGGTTAAGAAAAAAAATCCCATATCCTGTTTGGTCCGTGTACAATCAGGGTATCTTCCGTCCATTCCAAATCCGTTTT
>NW_015778926.1:0-1018 GCF_001515625.1 Sinocyclocheilus rhinocerous | reverse complement strand
ACCCAGCGCTGGATTATATTTAACCCAGCATTTTTTAGAGTGTAGTGTATTTTCAAGCTTTTTATTATATTTAATAATTTCTTTAAAATAGTATTATTTTAAATAATTTTCAAATATTCAAAAATATATTTAAAATGTTTTTGAATACAATAACTGTTTTTGAATATATTGTAAAATTACAATTTTCAAATGTGCATTATTTGTTGACTAAGCTCAAATGACACAAGAGAGAGATCAAACTTTTTGCAATTTTGTTTGTAAAGCTAGTGGCGCAGAAACTAAACTTCACCTTTAATGAAAGATTGATTTCAGGTGTTCTCATTGAGACAATGCAGAATTGTTTCAAGTTGATCTTGTGACCACCTAAGTGTATTTTGGATGCACAGCACTGAAAAAACGGTGTGTTGTAAAGTCAGCAGACAGTGTGCAGGGCCTCACAGTCTGTGTAAATGAGGAATAATGGCCTATCAGACTGACTGCATAAACAAACTGCAAGACGGAGCCCTTATTCAGAGTCAATAGCAGCCTGTGACACTAAAGCATTTGTGCCATTCGCTCTGTGCCAGCACGTTGATATCGGTGGGCCTGCAGAGAGGTAAAACACAGAGAAAGTGTGGATGTTTGCTCCTGATAACCAGCTGCTGTCTTAGGAGCGTCTCACACCTGCCAGTTCGCCTGCTATCCAGATCTATTACACAATTCACTGTGAGCAAAACAAGCCACTAGCAACGTTCTTCTTAAGTCATTAACCACAATACTGTCATTAATTATACGTCAGCACTGAAGAACAATCAAAACAAAGATTATAAAACATTTACATTTAGAAAAGGGCACATCATACGTCACAAAATGTACTCAAGGATCAGTGTTTAAACATACGCTTGATCGCTAGCCAAGTACATCATGGAAGATTAAGTTCAAATAACGCAATATGACATAAGAGGCCATGCATTAGAGTAATTTTACCATAGTAAATTTTACCATTTTGATGCCTCTTGTGGATTTTTGCTTTTAAAAA
>NW_015778925.1:0-1019 GCF_001515625.1 Sinocyclocheilus rhinocerous | reverse complement strand
CAGCTACCCTTTTTTATATTTTATTTAAATATATTATTTAAAATATATGTAAGTTAAATATATTATAAAATATGTATTTAAAATATTTATTTATGAAAAATAAATATTATAAAATATTATTTCAATTGATATATTAAATATTCTGCAGAGATAATATGTTCTTTTATTTCATAGTCAAAAATTGTTTTTTTATATTGTTCAGATATCAAACATTTCATTCAAACATTTCTGGAGAGAATAGAAAAATAATAATTATGTTAGATGACCATTTTGGTGGAGCGAACTGTTTGTAAATATTAAATTAATAATTAATTAAATATATTTAATGACATTTATAATTACATTACAATTACGTATGCAGTTTTATTGCAATTTTATTGCATATTTAGTTACATATTCAGTTTTAATTACATGTGCAATTAAATGAATGATTAAATACATTTAATGACATTGAGTTATAATTAAATGTGCAATATAATACATTTTATTAATTATAATAAATAAACAAACTGTAAATATTGTACACTTCTCTTTTCACATTATTTGTCAAATTGGACTGTGTAATACAATTATAATAAAACATATTCTTGATTGGGTAAGCCACGATTGAAGCCTTTGTACAATAGACATTAAAATGTTGGATGCTGCATCAATAGTTTTGGTCGAACAAACGGTTTGTGAATAACTTATACTTTATACCTAATTAATACTTTTTTTTAAAGTATTATTTTTTTTAAACATATAATAAAACAGATATTTTTGACCCAGATTCTGATTGGATAAGACATGTTTTTCATGTAAAATAGCAGATAAACCGGCACATCAATCGAATTATGTATTAACATGTTAATTTGCCAAATTGCTTGGCATTTGTAAACAACTTTTTATTGAACATTTACATCTTTTATAAAACAAAAATACACACAAACATATATATTTCTTGTCTCTCTGACAAATAAAGCTGGTCTTGGATCAGTTTTCACTAACTAACGAATATGATAATGTAGACGGGGAAATTA
>NW_015778924.1:0-1018 GCF_001515625.1 Sinocyclocheilus rhinocerous | reverse complement strand
TCTAGTGTCCTAGAGCAGCGGCTTCACAGGCCTGGCTGTGATCAGGCCACTGCTGAAAGATAGATACCTTCACCTGCCCGTATCTGCCCTGGGCATCACAGCCACATTCCTTAGAGTGGGATTGACAGGACAACCCTCCACCAACACAGACTCTTTTAACTGCTAGTAAAGGGAAGACTTCACAAGGCCGCTTTGGCATGCTGCAGTGAGGTGGCTGGAAGTACAATCTTACGTCATGTTAACTTTTTAGCATTTATTTAAATATCCTGTTATTCAGTCATTTGAAGAAGCATCCTTAGTTATTTATGCTCAGCTGAATCCGCTGTCAGAGAATAGTACGTAAGCCATTCCCGACTCGAAGTAAAAAGGTAATTGTTAAATAAAAGTTAAAGTTGCAGTTACAAGTAGAAATAACAAGAAATAAAGTGGCAATTATGCAAGACAAAGTTGCAATTGTAAAATATAAAATCGTACTGATATAGAAAGTCACATTACGAAAAATAGAGTCTCAATTTACGATTGTTCATGTTACAAGATTTATTTGTAACTGGAGAAAAGGCTTTTGATTGATGTTCACTATCGGGTTGATCTTGTTAGCCTGTCAGAAGAGATTTTTTTTTGCAGGTAAAACTGAGTAATGAATCTCTAAGCAGTAGGTTTTGTGTAAGAGGTAACACTACTTTCACAAACTCATCCGTTCAGGATGTGTCCTTCTTGGATTATGGGATACACAAATCACAATTTTCACACCTGGAACCAGACATGAGGTTGTAAGAAAGACAGTTGAAGTGTAACCTCAGCCTCAGGTCTGGAATCCACTGCAAGCAGATATGAGAACTAAATGATTTACTTTTATCGCAAAAGTGGATTCCAAAGATAAAAATCCATGAAAATGTGGCTTCTGTGACCTTAAAACTGAATTACAAATGATATATGTGTATCTCAATTAAGAAACTGCAACAACTGCTTTACACTCTACACTGTAAAAAATGACCGTGAATTTAATGGTAAAAGACTG
>NW_015778923.1:0-1018 GCF_001515625.1 Sinocyclocheilus rhinocerous | reverse complement strand
TATATATATATATATATAAAATCTGTCATTATTAAATAATGTCAGCATGTCAATCTGAGTGAAGAATTGGGTCGGAAAATTTGCATTCATAATTTCTACAGTTTTTACTATTTGTTAGGCCTGTAAACCCTTAATAATAATAATAATAATATTTAGTTATTTGATGACAGCCGTTGATGATCCATCATATCCAACAGAGCTTCTTGTGCTTCAACGGAAAAAAGAAGTTAACATGTTCAATGTCACTAAATTTCTTATGTTTGATTAGTCACATAATAGGGCAAAACATTTATTATTTATAAAAAATGATTGATTTATGTCTTTCTTATAGGCTCTGCACGTGATGTCAATCACATTTTCGCTAAATGTCTCAGGTAAGTTGACTAAAAGTCAGGTAAATATGACTTCAGTGTCTCATGAAGGAGAAATGATTGATTAGCATTTCCATGTAGTCTTAGAGTCAATGGGTTTTTGGAAAATTACAGGCCTACGGTGTGTGTGTGTATTTATTCTTTAGACTACTCATTCACGTTATTCAGTAAAGATGTGGGTGTGACTTTCCTGCCCTACTTCAACAGTAACAAACAGGCATCTGTGTGAACAAAGGTAATAAAACCAAAATAGCTACGTCTCCAGCCCACTTCTACAAAACCAGTGAGCGTTTGATCATTATCAGTGTAATTAACCCTTTAGGGGAGGAAATTTCTTGAGGCTAATGAAATTCATCATGGAAAACACATCACTTCCTCTAAAGCCTTTGCGACATCCACTGATTAGACACTGATAAACGCTTCTCTGTCAGACCCAGCACTGCAAACGATGGGAACGGATGTTTAGTGAACTAGTTCTGACAAGCTACATATGTCTGTTTTCATTAAACCCTTCAGCATTTTCAAAAGCAGCTTGTAGGCCTACTATACCTTTAGCACAGTTACCTGTGCAAGGTGTCAACAAAACTCTCTGAACCCTCTTTAAGAAACACAGCCAAACGCATCAAATAATACAGATGTGCATAAAT
>NW_015778922.1:0-1018 GCF_001515625.1 Sinocyclocheilus rhinocerous | reverse complement strand
CCCGACCGGGCCAGTAGAAAAAATCCTTAGCGTTGATCCCTGAACGACTTGAATTTTTCTTTAAAGAGGAAATGTTTTCTAGTGCATCCAAAGAAACAGATTATGTCCTTCCCAAGTATAGTTTTCAAAACAAGAACTCCAAACGTAAAAAGAAAACTATATGGTACGAAATTAGATCACTGCCATTATAATCAACGGATGTGTCTGCATTTAAAAGCCAGCTTCTATTTTCGTCACACTGCACAGTTACTCCAGCGACTTTAGTTTCCCGGTCTGTCTGAAGTAAAGGGTTTTAAATACCATATTTATGAATTAATTAACAAATAAAACTCATGGTATAAATTTAAATAACTTCTTACTGTCATAACAGATGGATAAAGACTTGCTTTGGATGCTAAAATAAGTTCCCAAAACAAGGGCCACAAAGTGCTATGTTTGTTAGTGGGCTGGTTTTGAGAAAGGTTTCAGGACCAGCACCATTTCGGAAGTGCTTTTAGTACCTGGAATGGTCTGAAGGGGGCTCCACTGGCTGACCGACTGCTGGTTTCGTGCTCTGATGCGCGCAGAATGAGAAGTGCACTCCAAGGGTAAGGGTGAGTGCCAGGTCCAACTATGCAGTCCTGTCACAGGATCTGCTTTAACTGCCACCGTCTCCTACAAATTAAAAAAGAAAATTTACATTTACGCATTTGGCAGGTGATTTTATCCAAAGTGACTTATATTGCGCTCAGTTCATGCATGCCCTGGAAATCGAACTCACGGCTTTGGTGTTGCTAGCGTCATGCTCTACATTTTGAAAACCAAACAGCTGAATTGATCCTGAACATCTTAAAATCAGCATTTCCAACCCAATTTACTTGCATATCAATATTTAGTGACAAGCATAGGTCGATAGATAGTTTTGTACTTTGTCTTTTGGTTCAATTTTCAAATATTTTATTGATTCAAATCAAAGTCACCTCATTGCTGGTTGGTTTGGTTCATGGCTTACACGTTTAAATCCCTATAGAGAAAAAAA
>NW_015778921.1:0-1018 GCF_001515625.1 Sinocyclocheilus rhinocerous | reverse complement strand
CTCTGGTATCTTTGTATTTTATGTTTTTTCCTTGCGATTTTATCTCAATGTATTTTCTGCTATAATTCAGTCTCAGTATTGCTAAGCAAAAAAGTAAATAAACTTCAAACTATTTGTCTTCTTTGCATTAACGTCACTAGACCATTAGGAAGCTTTCCAAAATCTGCAATCCAGACAGAAACGTGACGTGTCTTGTAGGAATCTTGCACTCAAAACCTCAACTTACATGTCAAGTTTTACAGCTTGCGTAAGCCAAGGAACAAACACAAGCCACAAAAATGTAAGCCATGTCGAAAGATTGTATGTTGACAAGTTATCAGAGATCATAGTGTGTCAAAATACCACTGAACCTGATAAAACCACCAACACTAGACCGGCCTCACAGGCCTCCTCATCTGTGTGTACAATCATTGCAGGCACGTCCTCTTGCCCTGTAAGAAAGTCTCTGATCACAACCACTAAGAATCAACTAAGAAATAAACTAGAAAACAAAATGAGCCTCTCAAAAGACCATCGTAAACAAACACCAAAAACATCTCCAGTGCTGTAAGATACTTAATCTACAAAACTGTCATAGAAAAAATTGCAGAGCTTGAAGCATTTATATGGTATTGATTATAAAACCATCTTAAGATCATTAATGGGCTAAGATATCCTAATTTTTCAGCTTTAAGATTACTCTTTACTTCAGTAGTCCACTTAAGACATTCTATTAAGTTAGTAACTTTGCATCAACATGTCAACTAAATAATTTGCAACTACATGTCAACTAACTCTCAGAGTTTTAGTAGACTGTTAGATTAGGGTTAGGGTTAGTAAAATTGACACGTACTTGCATTAGGGAACCATCAAAATAAAGGGTTAGCAGATATTAAGCAGACAGTCTACTATAATACTCTAATAACTGGTTGCTGACTTGTAGTTGTAATGTTACTTGTAGTTAGTAGAATGCCTAAAGTGGACTATCAAAATAAAATGTTACCGAAGTTTGTAGGATGATTATTACTGAAATCACACT
>NW_015778920.1:0-1018 GCF_001515625.1 Sinocyclocheilus rhinocerous | reverse complement strand
GGGATGCAGTCCCAATGAAGATTTCAAAAGAATCTCAAGCAAAGCTGATTGCAATCGGAGCACAAACTAAAAGAGCCCAAAAGAGAAACAACTTTAAAAGCTTAAGGATGGAGAAGACAAACTAGTTGGAGAAGGAGTGTATTTAGTTTACACTGGAAGGAAAATGTTGCATTCGAAAGACTGACAGAAGCTGAAAGTGTGCATGAAAGATAAATGATTTTGAAAATGGAGCTCAGCAGGGTTCTGTAGTGAGCATTTATGTGATGGTATGGGAGTGTGAGAGTGGGGGGGCGGTGGAGAGAAGAGAATGAAATCTATCCAAAAAATAGCTTGGAATGCTCTTCTTAGCATAATAGCTTGGGTGCATTTCATATAATTGATCCTTGTTTCTGTGCTGAGGAGTGGATACTAAATCCCCCTGCTAATGGAAATATTGCACCCTTTATTAAGCAATACAGGAAAGTATGTGTGCATTCATATATTCACATACATACAGTATAATCTTTATAGCATACCATTACATGACTCTAACGTGTATATTTTCCATAACGTTTATGGTTTCAGGTGAGAGGCAAATACCTTTATAAATATAGTTTAGGGATTAAAATAGCATGGGTAATGCTTAGCTCCTCTGCAGATTTTTGCCTTCTACAGCAGAAACGTGCTCGGCTTTTCACTAGCTACTCATTGTAAGCGGTCTGAGATTTGCTTGCTCTTGTATTGCGCAGAGTATTTGGGGTCTTCATCGGTTTATCAACTCCATAATCTGTCAAAGGGGATCCACAGCTAAACTGTTGTCTGCACTGCCTGACAGATCTGAGGGACAGAGAGAATTTTGTAGATAAGACTGGTTGGAGTGCGACGTGGTTCTCAAGGAAATATCAAATGTCACAGAAATGTTTCTTACCATAGCACAACAATATCTCTAAGGTTGCAGAATTTCACATTATTAAGTTACATGATAAATACTGCAAGAAGCACTTTGTCCGTGCAGCAAGGAATAAATCAATACAGAGAT
>NW_015778919.1:0-1018 GCF_001515625.1 Sinocyclocheilus rhinocerous | reverse complement strand
AGTTGGATTTGTGCCAATGAGGATCTGTCACCCCCGTAAACTGCAGCTGGAGCTTCCACATGTCTGTGTGATATGACAGGATTATAATCACTGGGAAGCTCATTTTATTTATGGGGAGATTTATTCTTGGTTATTGTGTCAGGATGCATATATAAACTCTCAGAATCTCAAAAGTGGGTGCATTTCAACTTGAAGACAATGCTGTACAGTATATAGCAAATGTATGTCAGTGCAGGTTTACAAGATATGTTTGTGCTTGATTCGTTGTGCATCATTAATGCCACCTTCATCAAGAGGGTACACTTGTCTTCTTTTTAGGCATACAGCCACAAATACCTTGTTTGAAAATGAACTAGTTTAAAATGCATCAAAACCACTGTAAAGTGGCGATTTTGACCTGTTCCACCTCTAATGTACTGTATGTGGATTTAAACTATCTTGAGACGTGTCCCAATTTTGGGGGGTAAAAAAAATCAAACCTCATATAAAATAAAAGAGGTCATATAATATTTAGCTTGATCTGCTGAGGTTACCCATCAACATTTTCTGAATGTTTCTACTAACCATTTGATGAAAAAGAAAATTACTTCTTGTTTTTAATAGTATCAGGATGTATTTTGTCACCCTATTTTTAAAAAAGTTCTCAATATTACAGGTGAAATATTGCAAGAAAAAGCAAATAATTATGTTTTTAAAGTTGGCATTTCATGCCTGTTAATCCATTGTTGTGAGCAGCATTCTCTCCTATCTGTTTGTCACACAAAGAGCTCAGACAGGCCTGCTAGAGCGTGTCCGTTACTTACTCAAAGAAAAGCCCTAGGTTTCACTCCTTATCAACAAACTGCAGCTGCCAATAGGTGAGACGCTAGCAATGCAAACATCTCCAAAGTCACAGGCTGTATCTGACAAGTCCAGAAACTTAAGGAAATTTAGATTTTTATATATGTTTTGCAAATTATCAAACTGGTCCATCAGGGAAAAGTTGGTTTGAATATGTCTGTTAGTTTGAAGGTTTTTA
>NW_015778918.1:0-1018 GCF_001515625.1 Sinocyclocheilus rhinocerous | reverse complement strand
CTCTGTGTTGAAGCCGAGAGACTGTTGGATGTAGCCCAGCAGGTTATAATAGTGAAGCAGCCAAGTGCATCTTTCCTGGTTCACATCTTTCAAGTTACTCCGTAACGCCTTGAGTTCATTTTTACTGTATCCCAGATCCCAGGTGAAGTGGCACTCCAGCTTCTGAAGGTGTTGTTTCAGGCTGGAGTTACAGAATCATTTAGAAAAAAAAGATGTTGTGTTTTTGTTTACATAAAAATATAGAATATCTAGCAGCCATTGAACAGATAATCAACATTTTTAATAGACTACAATATTTTGACACAATCCCACATACAGTCTAAAAATCTGTCATGCATTTTTGCATATTTGAATGGTAAACAACTTACTCCATAATAATGGTCAGTGGTGGTCCGGTTTGAGAGATGTTTCTTCTAGCAGTGTTGATTTGTTCTTTATGTGAATCACTGAGAGATCATGCTGTATTTATAATGATCTAGCTCATAAAACCACCTGCTTATCTACCTGAACAAGTCATTAAACACGTCAGCTCAGGATTCTTCTCTTGGAAATTTCTATTCTGGCTTAGGTTTCGTTTCTTCAATAAAGCGCAGTTTACCTAATGACAGTGATAAAGTTTAAAGCCTGCCTTCATCAAGCATGAACTCCTAAGATGCCGGTTTTACAGCACAACATGTCCATGCTGTACTTTGTACTCTGTGTTCCAAAGTGATATTGATAATATTATGTGGACAAGACCGACTGTCTTGCCGTTCAAAAGGTTGAAGTGATTTGCATATTTACCATATTATAAAAAAAAATGGTAATACTTTGGTAACAATGAGCAATACATATGATACAGTATTTATTAATCTTTGTTAATGTTAGTTTACAATAAAAATACAATTTAAAATTACAACTTAAAAATACAATTTAGTCAATTTTTAGTTCATGTTAGCCCAGTTCCATTAAATATCAACATAAAATGTTTGATTTTAATAATGTATTAAGAAATGTTGATATTGACATTAACTAAGAT
>NW_015778917.1:0-1018 GCF_001515625.1 Sinocyclocheilus rhinocerous | reverse complement strand
TACGTCCCTGCATCTTCAATATCAGATAGCTCCTAGTCAGGACTGCCTATCGATCCATTGCTTTAGCACTTCTCTAGTGGGTGAGTGGCAGCTCCTAGTCTAAGATGAGTCATTCCTGTCTGGTGTGCTCTTCTCTGTCTCTCTATCATCTTCTCTTCACCTCTTCCCTCCGCCAGGCCCATTTTACCATTGTACAAGCCTCATCTAATTTACTGTAATGCACCACTGCTCTGAGAGCAGGAGGGTGTTATTATTAAAAAAAATGGGTGCAGCAAGAATTCTTGAATGTTCCTGGCTTGAAGAAGCTTAAAGGAATATTCAAGGTTATACTCGTTCAACACCATTTGTAACATAATGTTGATTATCACAGAAAATAATTTCGCTTCATCCCTCATTTTCTTTGAAAAAAGACTAAAATTGAGGTTACAGTGGGGCGCTTATAATGGACGTGAATGAGGCCAATTTTTGGAGGATTTAAAAGCTGAAATGTGAAGCGTATCATTTTATAAAACCACTTACATTAATTCCTCTGTTAAAACTTGAGCTATAAAGCTGTTCTAGTAATTTTTAGTAGTTTTAGGGTTTATGGTGTCGCATTGTCATGGCAACAAAGTTGTAAAATTGGATATAACTTTTCACAGAAAAGGTTAGTAAGCAATTTTCACACTATAATCATGTTAAAGTGCATTTTGTACGTCTTGTGGCTATACTGAGCAATTTAATGTTAACCGATTGGCCCCATTCACGTCCATTGTAAGTGCATCACTGTAACCCAGATTTCTTTTTCTTTTTTTTAAAGAAAACATGGAACAAGTGGAAATTATTGTTCGCATGATGGATGAAGTCATTTTTAAGCTCATTTTGTTTGTTTCGTACATTATCAGCATGTCAACCTTTGGTAACTCCAGGTCTTGGGGCGACATTGTCAGATTTAAATTAGACTATACAAAGTAGCTGAAAAGGCAGCAGAATATTATGATCCATGGCTCAGAGTTGGAAAGACATGTGGCTTGTGGCA
>NW_015778916.1:0-1018 GCF_001515625.1 Sinocyclocheilus rhinocerous | reverse complement strand
TAAATTAATTATTATTGAAGAATATAATAATTATTATTGGACAATCTAAATAATCAGTATCAGTAACGGACAGAGAATTAGTCAGGACAAAGAAAATGGAAAAAACGGGTGTAACGGGTACTTTGTCATGAGTCCCTCTATGACCTTAAGTCACCCTCTACTACACCTGTCAATCAAAATTGATGTGCGGGAACACAAAGCCGTTAACTGCATTGCATGAGTTCAGTAACATGTAAAATGGCCAATCCTGTGTTACTCAATGATTTATCTAGAAAAACGTCGAGATTATGAATAAGAACGCTTTAAGGCGCGTGCTGATGTCAGATGCAACGTGTTTCTGCTCGTATTGGTTGAGTGCATCCGACTTAACAGATTTAAAACAAGCAGTTGATGCATTAAAATACAATTCAATGCAATTGAGAAAAACAATCAGGTGCAATGCAAATGCGCATAAACGCACTGCATTCAATGCATCAGGCTCCTCAGAAAAACAAGTATGGCTTTCAATTAGCCTAAGGTCCCGATTGTAAACTGACTCTACCGGTCGGCCAATTAATATTTTACATGCATGGTTAAAACAATTGATTTTTGCATCACTGCACAAGACGATCGTTCTTTGATGCTCAAACACATCATAATAATAGACGTGACATTGTGCACGCAGGATGTAGCGCAACGGCTCGGTGTTACAGGCCAACAGCAGCATCTCGCATCCCACTTTATCCCAATTCACTAACGTTACATGTCCCACTCCTCCAACCATCCCTCTCTTTGTCCCCAGACAAAATTCCCCTCAGATGGGCAGCTAAAACGATGTATCTCAAACGGATAGTGACTGTGGGTACGTACGGTCGCTGGGGTTTTTGTAGCGGGCGAATAATCCAGTATTTCGCTCGTATCTGATGATGTTGTCTGTCTCGCGCTCTTGCGTCGGCTGCGAACACTACGCCAAGTTCTTTGACTACGCACAGCTAGCTCTGGCAGCACCGTGCGTCACTTCCGCCTCTGGCAAGAAGGG
>NW_015778915.1:0-1018 GCF_001515625.1 Sinocyclocheilus rhinocerous | reverse complement strand
TACAGGTTTGTGAACATGTTTGAATAAATCCAGATTATAAACTGTACATGGTACATACTCTCTGGAAATGTGTTTATGGATCAAATCTGCTTCTTAACTCAGGATTACTTGTTGATCCTCAAGTGTGAAGTTTGCGGTTCGGTCAGTTGGCACCTGGTACATTTCCACCCTCTTCCAGTCATCAAAAGCTGTGGTAATAAACCATCCAGGATATTTAACAGATTCAAAAGTGTTGTAAGCCGTGCCGGTCTCTTTCTTGAAGAAGAGGAGGCTGTCGTTCCCGTTCGGGTCACCGGCTTTAATGGTGTTCAGAGGGTCACTGACCTCCTAAAACAATTAAAAGGGCTTTAAATCCTCATTTTATAATGTGGAAAACAGTTTTTGGGGAAGGTTAATGTGTTTGTGGTGCACGAACCTTCAAGAGCAGGACGGGGGAAGAACCACCAGACTGGGTACAAGCAATGTAGAGGTTGCTGTTGGAAATTCCCAGGCACACAGGCTGGCCGTTATTTTGTGGGGCACTCGATACGTACGTTGACATACTGAATCGCACTGAAAGCAGCAGAAAATGTGTAGGGGGTAACGTCAAAAGGACATTTCTGAAGTCATGCATTTACATGTGAAAGCTCGTGTTGAAGATTTACCTTTGTATTGAATGGTTCCTGCACTCAGCGTCACAGCCTTCAAATGAAGATCTTCGTTGGTTAGTTTGTTGCTCTGCACCAGAGTCTTTTTGTACTTATCACAAACGGTGCACTGCAGGGTCCTGGTCTTACAGTAAGTCGGTGTCACATTAAGCGGCTTCACGTGACGCTCTGTGGAAATAAAAAGACAGTGAACATCAATCAAAAGAGAGCAAATGCTTAAACGTTTTTCTTTTTTAAGTCAATTAATATACCATATAATATTATAGAGGTTTGAAAAACCAGCTTGACCCCTTTGTATTATGTTTAAAATCTAAATAAAATCTTGTGTCAAATTGACCCAAATTACATTCACCCAATTAAAACTAGGGTTG
>NW_015778914.1:0-1018 GCF_001515625.1 Sinocyclocheilus rhinocerous | reverse complement strand
AGAGTCCCCACAAGGATAGCAAACCAGACGTGTGTGTGTGTGTACTTTTCAAAAACCCAGTGACATGACTATTGAAATGCTCTACATAAGCATTCAAATAACGCTCATTACGTGAAGCACACAACAGAATTGACTCACAAATGATTTCAATAAAGCTTGGTGTCATAAAGTTGCTAAATATTCATAATAAACAAACCTGGTATTGTATATTATGAATATTGTTTGCTCTGACGAATTGTTTTGGATAAAAGCATCCGCTAAATGCATAAATGTAAATGTAGGCTAACAACAAAATATTCTAATAAGCATAAAAATACACAGCACACATAAATACTGGGTAAAATACACCATCTTTATTTAGATTGAACTACTTTCTAGATATTCTTCAGTATTGAAGTAATAATTTAAACTATATAATCATTTTTACTGAACAGTCTTTGCGCATTATGTCATATTATTTTAGTATCATTTTCTGTTTTAATTTTTGATTTAGTTAAAATTGTATTAATTTTATTGTTTTGAAAAAATTTTATTAGTTTTTTTTTAATATGTCTACTATATAGATTTTATAAATTTTTTATTTCAGTGTCAGTTTTAGCTATTTTAGTACAAGTTAAACTAAATGAAAATGAGAAATGTCGCCTTGGCAACTAAGCAGAAAAATAGTTATTTATTTATTTATTTTATCTCAATGACTTTTTTTTTCTTTTACAAGTAACAACGTTATTATGGTTTTAGTTTAGAAGTTAACTACAACCCAGTCTTAAAATGCCGCCTATTTAGGCAGCTTACTAGATCCACAGAGCATCTGTAAAGCTTTATGGAGAATAAATCTCAGTTTTAGTCTTTCTTTCTTACAATTCCTTTGAAACTTTTTTTTTCCAAGAGGATCTTTATTGGTTTTTCATGCACGATGCTTTGTAAAGTCATAATCATATGTGGTCTGGCAGTAAGACATTGTGAAACATGGTGTAAAGGACTAATCCTCTTACGCCACACTAAATAAACTTTAAGGATC
>NW_015778913.1:0-1018 GCF_001515625.1 Sinocyclocheilus rhinocerous | reverse complement strand
AGTGTCTGCGCACAGCGGGGGTACGGCTCGTTTAATCAGTTAGCAGAGAAAGGCGGCACGCATCTGAGTTTAATTGCACGAGCCATGTTTATGCACGTCCCCCTGGAGGATTGCGTCAGTAGCCGTTTATAACTCTGGCTTCTTGTCTCTGGGACGTATTCGAGACTTTGTGATAATTGCTCTTATTTGGCCTGGAGACAAACACAAAGAGGCCACAGTGGTAACCTGAGTTTCTGTGTGATCTTTGAGCGTTTTGTAGTTAACCTGTTACAAATGTGTCCTCACGTAGCGCCATGTGGAACTGGGTAAAATGACTGCGTTTTTCCCTAGCTAGCTCATTATTTCCGTGTTTTCAAAGCAGGGAGATTCAAAGAAAAATAAAGCAGAATTCTCTATTTAGACTTAAAGTCAAATGGGAAATGTTTGCTGCTAATGAGCCGAGACTTTCGCTCGTTTTTCTCAAAGGTCTGTGCATCCATTATTTCCTAATTGGGATAATACCCATGGAAAGAAATGCATGTTTTTTTTAATATATCACATCTTAAACCTCCCTTCCCCCTCTTTCTCGTGCAGAGCTGCTGGAATTGCGGGCGCAAGGCGAGCGAGACCTGCAGCGGCTGCAACACGGCGCGTTACTGCGGTTCCTTCTGCCAGCACAAGGACTGGGAAAAGCACCACCACGTATGTGGCCAGACTCTGCAGGCTCAGCAGCAAGGCGAGACCCCCGCCACCGTCAGCTCCTCGGCCACCCCCAGCAGCGGTGCCGGCAGCCCAGCGGACACACCGTCTGCCGCTACCCCTCGCTCGGCCACGCCCGGCACGCCCTCCGCCATAGAGACCACGCCGCGCTAGATCCCCGAGCGGGCTGTTCCTGATGCCTCAGCCGACCGGGGACTGACTCACCTGCCTCACTCGCTCCAAAATGCTAAATCTAGCGCACTAACAAAGAAGAGACTGTACTTAGGGCGATCAGCCCACAGGAGGTCCATTTCGGGTCATATTGACTTGCCATGATAGA
>NW_015778912.1:0-1016 GCF_001515625.1 Sinocyclocheilus rhinocerous | reverse complement strand
GGGTTCTGGGTGTTAAATATCTCCCCCTGAGAGTCCAGAGCGTTCAGATCACGCATGTCTGCTGAACGCGTGAGGAGATGACAGGCCCTTCACAGCAAAACACACACTGGAATAAAATATCAATACAGAGAGAGAGAGAGGACGCTATATGAATGAAGATGTTATGCAGCTCTGCCAAATTAATGAAGAATGCCACAATCTGAAACCAATATTTATCAGCACGTGGCCTTGGAGTTTACATTAGGACTCCAGTCGCTCATGGACAACAGGAAATATTATAAAACTTTAAAGCTGTTTAAAACAAATAATAAAATAAAATGGTGTCATTAAGACATTTATGTTACAAAAATATTTCTATTAAAAAACTATTCTATTCAAAAATGCAGCATATGTTTAGCACAGAGTTATTAGTAGTTTTACTGTATTAACATTTATTTTAAATTTATTTTAAATTTAAAATAAAAATGTTTTAAAATGAATTAAAATTGTAATGAATTAAAAGTATAATGAATTAAAATGTTTAAAATTAAATGCTGGGGTGGCATAATACATTGAAATTAAAGTAGCAGAAGTTTCACCAAAGCATAAATTAGTGTTAAATAGATCAATACAAAATAAAAATTCCTAAAATGAAAACTAAAACTATAAATCTAAAAGCTAATTAATATTAATACATACTATATTAGTATATGAGAATAGTTTCCCAGATAGCATCAAAACTATAAAATTATAATGAATTAAACTGTTTAAAATGAATGGGTGACATAATACTTTGGTTAAAAATAAGTCAGCAAATCTAATCTAATTTTTAGAGTAATGTTGTTATTGTTTACTGAAACTATACTTAAAACAAAAAAATAAAATTATTAAACATACTTTTCGTTAAACTTAAAAAAAAAAAAACTTGAATTAGAAATGTTTCCTTGGCAACTAACTGAAATAAAGTTTAAGTTGAAGTACTAAAATGACTAATCTATCTATCTGTCTGTCTGTCTGTCTGTCTGTTTGTCTATCTA
>NW_015778911.1:0-1017 GCF_001515625.1 Sinocyclocheilus rhinocerous | reverse complement strand
TGCTTGAAAAACTGGTTTATCAATTTAATTATTTTTGAAATGTCTTCACTTTTTCTAATTTAGGGTCATGAATGTACATGCAAAGTTTCGACATATAGATGCTTTTGAAAAGGCTGTAAAAATTTGGTTACATCGATTGTTATGGGGTCAAATTGAAAACGAAAATACAGAAAACGTTTACTGTAGCTTGTCAAAGACTAAAATATGAAATACATGATTACCTACAAAATGTAATACTCAAGGTTTACTTGGAATTGAAGACTCGTCTTCTGAATCAACCAGGGAGAATTTGCTGTTTCTTAAACTATTTGAGTTTCACATCAAAAAGTAAATTATGTTTTTGATTGTGAGTTTCTAGGATTTCAATTTCTAGTCTGTTGCAACATGGAAAATAAGTGTAAGAAACCCTTGAGAGCAGACAAAAAAACAGGAAAGTCTATTTACACCAAGTGCAAATAGTGCTACGTATTTAGTGATAAGATACTTGGGTATCTAAATAGGTAAAAAAAAAAAAGAAGTTCAAGGAAACAATTTTATTTTGTGCTAATTTTGAACATTATAATATGTGGGTCAAATTATACAGACTTTTTTAGCACAAGAGGGGATTATAATTGATCAGATTTTACATTTCTTTAATTTATCATATTATATATTCTTATATTTCTTTTAATTTGTTTTTATTTCGATGCTTTATCTACCCAAGGTAAACTTAGGAATCATTCACACTAGACACATTCCTGTATTGTGCGTGACATATGTTAGAAAAAGCAACTTATTTATCTGTGTGGCCATTTTTCAGGCTGTTTTGGCATCGGCCGCATCATGGACTTCAAGACAGGTTGGAGAACGAACACTAACAGGAATCGTGATTGATAGCGGTGATGGGGTTACTCATGCCATACCAGTGGTAAACAACATTTACATACAGTGCCCTCAAAAAGTAGACTTATGAGCCAAAAACGCACAAATTTGATTGAATTACCGTATTGGCCCGAATATAAGACGACCCTGATTATA
>NW_015778910.1:0-1018 GCF_001515625.1 Sinocyclocheilus rhinocerous | reverse complement strand
ACAAACATCAAAAAAGAAAAAGAAAGTTAATGTGGATAACAGAAACCAGCAAAGATCAAAGAGCATGTCACAAATGCATGTTATCCACAGAAATCAGTGAACGAGACACGCTTTTCATTCATGAAAGGAGTTGCTTGTGTTATGAAATGCATTCTGTCCATGAAGTGTTTTTGTACATCATGCTTTTCATTCTTCAGCATTTCATCAAATGCATTTAATCCATGCTGAAAATTGTGGAATTTCATCTGGTGTAACAGAGATATAAAGCTTGTTCTTTCACTGATTTTATAACCCTAATGATAATAAATGACATTAGTTTTAGAAATGCTCTATTCACTGTCAAACATTAGAAATTGAAGGGATATTCTGGGTCCAGAAGTTAAGATGAATCAACAGAATTGTGGAATATGTTGATAATATGTTGCACAAAAACAAAAAACACTTCAATTAACTCTTCTGTTATTTGAGGTAAGAAACTGTTTAATAATGTTTAATTTAGCAGCTAAAATAGGCATTGATTTCACTGTTGAGTTGATGAGGGCATGCACATTAAAAGAAAGACAAAGCTTAAATTATCAAAAGTGCAAAAGTAATGAAATGCAGCTGTTTATTTATTTATTTCTGTCCAGTGTTTGTGTGTGTAAACTGTGGTTTGCTGCTGTTCTCTCAGGGTCTGTTACACCTGCACTCACATCACGTGATTCATCGAGATATTAAAGGACAAAACGTGCTGCTGACGGAGAACGCTGAGATCAAACTGGGTAAGACCTCCATCCATCACCAGCATCTGAGAAATACTAGATATGATCATGAGCGTGTTTCACTGAGAAGCAGTGCAAGCTCACCCTTCAAACATGCTATGGTTAGTTGTTTTTGCTTACTTTTTTCTTATTGCTTCTTATTTCATTTTACTATGGTACTTTTCATTTTTCTATATGCCAGCTTTTTATTTCTTATATGAAAGATGTTGCACAATCGATTTAAAAATAAAAATAGGACCCACTTTATATGAGTCAGT
>NW_015778909.1:0-1018 GCF_001515625.1 Sinocyclocheilus rhinocerous | reverse complement strand
TATATTTTATACTATTTTATATAATATATATATTTTATATTTAATAAAAAAAAAAATAAAGGATTGCAAATAAAAAGTCTTCTTAAGGCTGTTTTAATTACAAAATAAGCAACTGATAACTTTTTGATCAAACTTTGTATAACAAAGATTTGCATCAGTTATCAGTTACTTTATTTTTGTGATTAAAACCGCCTTAAGAAGACTTTTTTATTTGCAATCTTTTATTTTACTTCATTCCAAAATTTGTTGCTCTTAAACACAGTATGTTTGATTGCATGAAAAAGACACAAAAGTAACTCCATTAAAGAAGATTGAGAAATTGTGCACAAAATATACACATTTTCGGTGCATTTATGGTGTTTTTAGTCATTTTTGGAGTTCCCATTCACTCTCATTGTATGTGTGAAGCGTGAACATTTTTCAGAATTTCTCCTTTTATGTTTTAAGCCATACAGGTTTAGCATGACATGAGGGTGAGTGAATGATGACAGTTTTAATTTTTGAGTGAAATTTTACATACATTTTTCATATCATGAGCTAACAATGAATAACATTTTTTTTTCAACATTTATTAATCTAGATCAGGGGTTCCCAAACTGGGGTTTGTGAGGGATAAAAACATGACAATAAATGTACATTACTTAAAAAAAATCAAAATAAAACACAAAAAAAGATATATAAATATTTTGTTTGTTTACGTTCATGTTATGTGACCATTAACCAATATTAGAGAACCATGAACATGCAAATGTGTTTTTACATTATTGAAATATTAACTTCACAGAAGGTGCTTCAAGTGAATATTTTAGGTCAAATGGATTCAGGTGACCAAAATTTTTGAAAATCCCTGATAAAGATTAATATTATTTAGAAATATTATTCTTTGTTATTATATGTTTGCTCATGAAATGAATATTGATATTTTAATAGTGATGCAACCAAAATGCATTTTTTACAGATATACTGAAACCAAAGTTTTCATTTAGCCAAAAATAAAGTTTCAATTAATTAATAAAAT
>NW_015778908.1:0-1018 GCF_001515625.1 Sinocyclocheilus rhinocerous | reverse complement strand
TATTAGAATAATTTCTGAAGGATCAAGTGACACTGAAGACTGAAGTAATGTCTGATGAAAATTCAGAAATAAGCAATTAAAAAAATTAATTACAATTAAAATAGAAAAACATTTATTTTAAATTATAATAATATTTCACAATAGTACTGTTTTAATGAATTTTGATCAAATCAATCTAGATTTTGTGAGCATAAGAGAAAAAGAAAATGTAAAAATAATTTTTTTTTGACCAGTAGTGTAGATGAGGCATTGAAATTGTTTGACAAATGCATTATTAATTTGACAGTGAGACGGCGATATCTTTATCTAATTATGCAATTTTTCAGAAGTACACGATTATAGGCCTGTTGCACATTGCCAACCAACTACCCACCAGCTGGTTTTTGTACTCTTGAGAACCAAGAGTAATTATGAAGTATGTCATAGAGAGGCTAAAACAAGCTCACTTCACACGTGATATTGATTCAGACGTATTGATTGTCAGGTCAAATGTAAAAGAAATCTCAACCAGTTGCTCCAAGTGCTTATCCAGGCTTTTGATTGGGCCTTGAGCTTATACTTATACGTTGCCTGTATTGGCAAATCAATGTGGTTGATGAGTCAAATGATTCTTGCATGCATGTCCATGAATTATTCAAAACCCGATGCTCTGAAGAGGTAAACAAAGGCCCGTTCCATTTGATGGAGAGCCTCACCCTGAATGACCCAAATAAAATGCCATTGCTTTGTTCCAGGTTTGTATTGCCAAAGCTTTTTAGACATCAAAATTCTTCTTATGCAGCCCCGAGAATGAGATACCAGAATGCAAAGTGGTCTAAGCTTCGCACATCATCATGGTTTCATCTAACCTCCCTGATACGCTCCATTAATGCTAAATTTAGCTGCTCTCACAGGACAGACCCCGTAGATGTATTTTTTATTAACTACAACCTTTTTGTAATATATGCGTGTGCAATATTTTGTAATTGTGTCCTTGTGTTACATTATACTGTCCTATTTGCATTTGCATTAACATTTA
>NW_015778907.1:0-1018 GCF_001515625.1 Sinocyclocheilus rhinocerous | reverse complement strand
GTCGCCCCTCTTAAGATTGGAAAGGTTAAGTGGGTATTTGGGTGGCATCTGTTTTTGTACAACCATTTTGTGCATAGTGCATTTTGTTTTTGTTTTGTATTAAGACCCACTGTATTATAGCGAGGAGTGTAAATAGACCTAAAAGGATGTACATATTTATGTGATTTGCTGCAAGATTGATATTCACACTGTTGTATTTCAACATGGCCACCAGCAAGCTTTGTGGATAGCAGTGTAAAAATTAAACGGAAAAAAAAACAGACACTGCCTTAATGTTTAAATAAAAAGCTTATTGCCATTGATTTGTTTGTTGTCTTTTTTTTTTTGATTGTGCCACTGTAGTGGTTGTTCTGTTGTTGGTAGTATTTATTCATTTATTTGTCAATTTATAATGTTTTTTTAATCCTGGTTCTTGGAAACCTCAGCACTGCACACGAGTGGTGGTTCGGCTCATGAGGCCTGTACTAATGAGCTGATAAACCGAATCAGGTGTATGACGATGTCTATAATTAGAAATTCAGGGCTGAGATTTATGCTGTATCCGAAATCGCCTCCATATGCCTCCAGTTCTAGGGTTGCATAAATCCAGTTGCTATTTTTCTGGTTGTAAAAGAGCACCAGGCTTGTTTTGCTTGTTTGTAGAGCTGCACAATTTGGACTAGGAGGACTAACAGTAATTATTACTAAAAAATGATACAAGATCTATGCTATGGTAACATGTCATTTTAAAATATTATAAAATAAAAAAATAAATATTAATATTGTAAAAACACTTGTTATAATGTGAATGCATATTCTAGCCTAGCGGCTAGTGAGTGTGCACTGGTTGTACTGTATACTCGTTACTGAGGTGCACTATGGCACTACTCAATATCCATAGTTTCAGACACCACAACTAATGGCTCAAATAGTGCACTATATCAGGTAAAGTGAAGATTTCGGACACAGCCTTAAAGCTATTAACTGAGCAGATGTCAGAAAGCTCTTGGATTTCATCAATAATATCTTAATTTGTGTT
>NW_015778906.1:0-1017 GCF_001515625.1 Sinocyclocheilus rhinocerous | reverse complement strand
GAATTTTCTGTATTGATTTTTTTAACAAGAGGTGTTTTACCTGTATTTTGAATTTTACACTACATTGCGTTGTGTTAATCAAAATGTCTGTAAAATTAATAGAAAATGTCCTGGCATAAAATAATATCAATGATATATGTGTGATATATTTGTGCATGTTTCATTATTTCCCTTCACTAATACCTTAATTGTATAAACTAGTGGCTGAGGGATATGAATTTTAGATAGTCATTTCTGTTTGATTACTATGATCAGAAACTCTGTTAGAGTATACTTTAGTATGATCTGGTGTACCACCATGGTTTATGCATGCCTGTAGCCACAAGATGTCACTTCAGCTCATAATTAATGCTGTGGTGTTCATAGTAAATAAATATACTTTCATTGATCAGCATGCTTTCAGATATGTGTGATGAGGACCAGTGGGGTCAGTGAAAATCAGGTTGTCCTTGTTTGTCCTTTTAACACTTTCAGTTAACAAAGCTGGTTTTGTGCCTGTATAATTGGTTTCATAAATAACATGGCAGATTGGGTTTTATTTTGTAGAAGCACTTGATTGACATGGCAGATTTTTTGGAGGAGGATGTGAATTGAATTACTTAAGTCAAATTCCTTGTTGGTTTTGTATTTCCCAAAACAGATATTTAATATAAAGTTTACTGCAATGTCCTCCATGCTGAGATCACATGACCAGCCTGCAGCCATGTTTTGCAATAAAAGTAATAATACTAATACTGGTTTACTTTATATAGCACTCGCAAATGTTTGCCAGCTGGTTTTGTGCTTTAGTACTGTTGTTTCCAGTCCTGATCTGTCTAATAACAGTCTACAGGCAACCTGCCGCTCCGCACATTAAGTCCATCCTTTAGACTCAAGAGATCGATAGACGTCTAGATCACAGGAAGCAGGCAAATGTTCAGTGGCTTGTTGGAGGCTCTATATGGATTGCAGTCCATTTCACCTAAGCGTGTTTTTTGATGCTCTTAAAAACGACAGATGAAACCTCAATCCCCAAAC
>NW_015778905.1:0-1017 GCF_001515625.1 Sinocyclocheilus rhinocerous | reverse complement strand
TGTAAAGCACTTTGTAACTTTGTTTTGAAAGGTGCTATATAAATACATGTTTACTTACTAATAAAATATTACTACATAAAATGATAATTAGATCAAATATGATTTTCTGCCTTTATCAACCACTAGTTGTTTCATTTTATTTTATTTATTTTACATTTCTGCATGCTATTTAAATTCAGTGTTTTTAAACCAATAATTTATATTAGTTTCAGTTTATATATAATAATAATAATCAAATCACATATACATACACACATACAAAATGCATGTCCTGGAGTCATGTTTTACAGATATACTGCTCTGAATTTGAGTTTTTCTGAAGTCTTGATATACCAGCACATCTTGTTTGCTTGTTGGCCCTCTGGCTATCAACACAGCAATAATGTCCATTTCAAACCTGTCACTATAACCTATGTCCATCTTGGATGACTGATCCACTGATCCTCTGCTGGAACCATAACATTTACATTTTCACCATTTCATTTGAACCACTGTAATTGTCACTTGTTTGGTGGACAAAAGACTCACAGTTTGAGCTGTGACTATTTATAAGAATGTAATAAAAAATGTGAGAATCCTGTACTGCAGGAAACATGTTTATTTTAATGGTCTCCATCTCAGTTACTCTATATGGATGATTCACTCCTCACATATGACACACCGTCTTGACATTACAAGCTATGAGGGATGAGTGCTGCCTGTACACATGGCATAGTTGCAAAAAGCATATAAATATCCCACACCTGTGTTTATTTGCATTGGAGAGATGAATATACCGTAAATCGCATCCGGTGGGTCAAACACTTCCATGCCTACCTCACGTTTCCCACAATGCAACCAAGTGGGATCAACCTCTCACTCGGAGCGTTTTACACCATTTGAAAACAACAGCTGGAGAAGGAGAGAGAGAAACCCACAGAGAAAAAAAGGTCGATCCCACAGAGATAGGACAGCATTTCAACAAATCCCATGTTCACTCCTTCTCTATAGCCCATAATTAATTGTGTTCACTAAGGC
>NW_015778904.1:0-1017 GCF_001515625.1 Sinocyclocheilus rhinocerous | reverse complement strand
CAATTAATCGCAACATGAAAATTTGATACCGGCATATCCCTAAGATCCATAGATTCAAAAATAATTGCTCTGCAGTCAGATACCACGTATTGTCACACTTTTGCCATGTTTGGATTCCAATACAACTCACAGCTAAATAAGACTGCATGTCTTTGAGGAATGCAATTTAAACTACTTAAGAAAATGAACAATTTTATATTCCTGATGTGTACAACAGAAGACAGGGCTAAAATAAAGTACCAACCATTCTTTTTGGGGCCTCTCCAGATAACAGCATCATCTGGACTACTGAGCAGGAAGCCAATGGACATGACAGCCAAGTTGTCCTCAACATACTAGTCAGAGAGAATATATGCATATGTAAGAATGCTTGAGAATGTAACAAATGCTTGAGAACACAAATCAAAAGAATAGAGATTTAAAAGATCTCACCACTGGGGACCAGCCTGAGCCGCTCTGATGAACCTTACAGAGAAAACAAGCAGAGAATGAGATTCCCTGTCTATAAATCAGTCAGATATCTCAGCATTCTGTCACAAGAAAGAAGCACAATGAAGCCAGAGATATACGACATACCTGCTCCCCCTCTAACCCCATTATCTTTGGTATAGATGGCCCACAGATGTCCACATCTAGCAGTGCAACCTGGAAGAGGAAAGAAAAAATTCAAGCACAAAAACTGGCATAAGGCTGTTTAATAAGGATAGGAATTATGGATATGGATTAATGAGGTTGTGCCTTGCCTTTAAACACCTTGCTCATATTATTTACTGTATTAAACAAAGCAAAAAACTAAAACAAAACGGCTGGAATTTGAGCCCAGGTTTCCTAATGACAATTGAAAATTGCTCCACCGCAATACAATGAAGTTAACACAAGATGTCAGCGTGGCATAGCTTAGTGACTCAGCAACTCACAGTTGCACACATACAGCTTCAGTCTGACCAGCACTGACTCAGTCATTACATACGGCCATCACTTCAGTTCCAGCTCTATACACACAGACCACAACCACCT
>NW_015778903.1:0-1017 GCF_001515625.1 Sinocyclocheilus rhinocerous | reverse complement strand
AAAAACAAAAAAAACATCACCTCTCCCTCAACAGTGAAAATAGAATCTGCTTTCTGAGGGTCAAAGTGTTTGATCAAGAGACTCTTTAAATGATTCTCTACGCGCTCCTGCACCTGCGCGGGCTCCACACCTGCAAAGGAGAAACACACTAAATCAGTCTTTAGAACTGACAGCATTTTTATAACAGGTGTGACTCTCAAACGGCCCCGTTCACGTTTATATATACACTTTTAGGTATGTTTTTTTTTTTCGCGCCTTAGCGGTAAATCACCTCTGTAACCATGGTGACAGTGACACGCGAGTTCGTCCGTTAATTAATCCACGGCAGCTTTTATTTCTGTATTTGAGTATTTAAGTCGTGTGAAAACCACAAAACTAACCAGAGCTGCTCCGGTGGACAAAAGTGACTGGATTTAAAACCTTCAGATGACACACAGCTGATATCTACGCCTCTGTAAGTTACGGAAACCACATACGAACTAGTTCAACTCGCTCTGGTTCAACTAAGTTAGTTAGTAATTCAGACTGTTTGATTTATGTTTATGGTTAGTTGACTCCTCCCAAAATTCAGATTTATAGCAGCCTCTTACCCTGTGTAGTTAGAGGTATGTCATCATACTATTTGTCCAGTACGTTCCCGTTCACGAAATTTCGTCTGCCAGTCCTTAAAATGTTATAATAACCGAACCGTGTGAACGTAACCGTTATTAAAAACTCCAATACCACACAGGACGGACAACCGTATTCTGCTAATGGGTGATAACTTAGTGGTCATTTAGGGAGTCATGAAGTGTGCAGAAATTCCAGTAAAAGGGAATTTTTTATATAGGATTAATTTTTTTATATACGCATTTATATAGGATATTTGGCCAACATTCACTGACCCATCTGGATGAGCCACTCCGCTAGAAGATTGACCGTCTGTGCAACAGCAGAGTAGTTTTCTGAGAGCAGCTGGATGACATGCTCAGGTGAACCACCTGCCTGGAAATACCTGCGGAGACACGGACACAAATT
>NW_015778902.1:0-1017 GCF_001515625.1 Sinocyclocheilus rhinocerous | reverse complement strand
GAAAAAAATGGCATGTTTCGTAGTATAGGCCTGTCAAGTTAAATTGCGCACATACTTAAAAAACATTAATACAACATAGTTTGACAGACATGCAGTCCCCACTTGGTTGCTGAATACGAGAGGAGGGAATGTATAAACCTCTTACACATAGCATGTAGTGTCCTGGAACCCATAGTGGGAAAAAAAGAGCTTCTTTCTTAGAAGCATCTGCCTGTATATAAAAAAAGATAATGTTGCAATGTTATTTTTATTAAAAAAACTGAAACTGTTACTAAACTAATCAATGTAAGTATCACTCCTTTATTATGTATAGGCGTAAAAGCTGGTCAAAATCTAAGACACAGCATCTCAGGAAGTAAAGCAGTTGAAACTTGTTCTCATCCAAATTGTAAGGTTCAATGCTCCACTTCTCTTGTATGACAGTGAAGACACTGAGCTACTGACTAAACAGTAGTCAAGATAAAATACACTGAAAGCATAAAGAATTAAAATAAAATATCTATTCTATGCCAATTTTAAAAAATTATGTCCGATGTGAGTTGTACTTAGCCCAACTTACTGGGAGAGATATTAGAGGATCACAGTGTATAGGTGGGAGCCAAGTTGGTGGGATATGCAATGTAGAAATAAATATGTCTTTTTCCTGCAAAACAATAAAAACAATACAAAGCTTTAAACTTTCATTCAGAGTAACTGATTGGCTACACTGTGACATTTTGGAAGTAGTCAAAATCATACCTCATTTTGTGCCATACTACGCACAACATCCAAGCATGCATCTCCTACCTGTTTAAAAAAGTTTGAAAATATTGATTTTAGATCAAGCATTACTTCCATAAATTCAAATAGGGTAATGACTCCACAAGAATGGTACCCACAAATGAGTCCATGTTCCTTTGCAGACCAAGAGACAACAAATTGTCCCGGGTAAGGCAAACTGATCCCTCCTTAACTATCAGCTCATTGGCTGGTTTACTTGCATCCAAGACGTAGTTGATCTAAAAATGACAAATAAAT
>NW_015778901.1:0-1017 GCF_001515625.1 Sinocyclocheilus rhinocerous | reverse complement strand
AATGACCCAAAACACACAGCTAAAAATACCCAAGAATGGCTAAAAACAAAATATTGGACTATTCTGAAGTGGCCTTCTATGAGCCCTGATCTAAATCCTATTGAACATCTGTGGAAAGAGCTGAAACATGCAGTCTGGAGAAGGCACCCTTCAAACCTGAGACAGGAGTGGAGTGGAGTGGGCCAAAATACCTGTCGACAGGTGCAGAAGACTCATTGAGTTACAGAAATCGCTTGATTGCAGCGATTGCCTCAAAAGGTTGTGCAACAAAACATTAAGTTAAGAGTACCATCATTTTTGTCCAGGCCAGTTTCATTAGTTTCTTTTTTTAATGCTTCTGTTAAACCACAAATCAAAAGCAATGTCTGATTTTCATTACTTAATTTTCAGTAAATTTTTATTTATTATTACTTTTGTCAGTTTCAAGTTATTCCAGTGACAATTGTGGGTTTTTCTTTCTTTAATGGAAGGGTACCAACAATTTTGTCCATGTGTGTATCATCTTCTTGTGTAATTTATTTTTCCAGTAACATTATTAACTGGACTAGATTATATATATATTATATACACTCTCATTCATATATATAAATAATACTTTTATATTGGTAGTACTTTAATGTAAAAGAATGAAGTTATTAAAGATATTATATAATTACAAATCAACTATTATTGTCTGTGCGCCCTCCTGTTTTCTATGTTCAACCTTGCAAACACTATCTAAGTCTAAGAAATCTAAGTCTACTTCATCAGTAAATCAAAAACAACCCTCAAAAGACACTTAATGTTTTGATGACATTTAGCACTGCCCTAAATGAGTTATTTCATATAGCTTGCTTGACGAGAGAACAAACCTTTTGGTTCTCATGTGTCAAGCAAGCACGTTTGAGCTTCTGTCTCTCATATTTGATGTGTTCTACATATGTTCAATAGGACTTGTCTAATATATTTACAAGAATAAATGAGAAATGGCAACTGTATATAGATGGCTATATGCAATGAAAAAAAAAAAAAAAAAAA
>NW_015778900.1:0-1017 GCF_001515625.1 Sinocyclocheilus rhinocerous | reverse complement strand
GGCGTTCCTGGTGAACACGGCTCGAGGAGGTCTGGTGGATGAGAAGGCTCTGGCTCAGGCGCTGAAGGAGGGCCGGATACGTGGAGCTGCTCTCGACGTCCACGAGACCGAACCCTTCAGGTGAACATGCTGCTCCACTCATTCTGTCTGTTCAACATCAAAACTTCCAGAGGAATTAAAAGCAGAAATTGTAAATGTAATTAGATTTTTTTTTAAACTAATTCTTCTAATAATGTCTTATTTGAATGTCTAAATTGTCCTTTGAGTTGGGAAGGCTATTCAAAGGAGATAAATTTTGATTCTATGTAAATTATGTCATTAAAAGTGGGTGGAGATTTTTCATGTAAAGAATTATTTACATATAGTTATGTCACGACTCTTTCTTTCCCCATGTTAGTGCTATTTTAGTATTATTTATATGCCATTATAGTTTTTATTAATATTTTGAATTAGCTTTTTTAAAATATTTTTGGTTTTCATTTTAATTTATTAAAAGTTTTCGTAACTTTGTGGGCTTTTGTCTTTTTTTATATTTAGCTTTATTTTTATTTCATTTTTAGTTTTAGTTATCTTAGTATATGAATGTAAACTTATTTAATTTAGTTAGATGTCAAATTTTATTTTAAATTTTATTTAAGTTTTAGTTTTAGTAATTTTAGCACTTCAGTTCAGTTTCCAAGGTATCATTTCTCATTTTCAAGTTTTATATTTTTATGAAATATTTATATGAATTTATTTAATTTTTTTGGCTTTTGTCATTTTTATTAGATTAAAAAATATTTTAAATATTTAGTTTTAATTTATTTTCATTTTATTTTTTATTATAGTAATTTTAGTACTTAAACACAAACATTTTGTTTCAGTTAGTAGCAACATTTCTAATTTTCATTTCATGTTTTTAATCGAATATTTTATTTTATTTTATTTGAAAATTCAGGTTTGATCACAGCAATAAATTAAATTTTAACATAGATTCACATAGAAAACAGCTATTTTAAATTCTAATAATATTTCACA
>NW_015778899.1:0-1017 GCF_001515625.1 Sinocyclocheilus rhinocerous | reverse complement strand
ATCTCACGTTTGCTTTTGTTAACACTATTATAGGGTTTGGTGTAGGTGGTTTGTTATTTTCACGGTATGTACAACAACCAATGTAATAAAACATTGCCAGATTCATGTTTCGGATAAAACTAAACACACTCTTTTTTTGTGCCACTCACTGGACATCTCACTTTGAAGCTGTCGCGAAACTTGCAAGAAGCAATGTAATATAATTTAATTTTGCAGAAATGTTGCCCCGGCACATTATTCCAATGAGACCTGGTTGGAAATTGTTCTGTATTACAGCCAGTAGCTCCTGATATGTTCCCTCTATCCAGTCAATCCAGTTTGCATGTCCTTCTGTTAGTTTCTAAGTTTATCTGACTAGGAACAGTCTTTGTATGTGCTGTGGACAAAACTGTTTCTTTCTAGCTAATATAACAAAAAAAATCTCACTGTACGGCTGATCAGAGTGTGATATTAAGATACAAACTGCCACCTTAAATGTGAACCTAAATAGAAGGTAGGTAGAACCTGTAGGACATGTGTTCTGGCAGACAGCATGCTACTGTTGCTCTTATTTCAGACACATAAGTTTATGCTGATTATGGGACCTTTTTAATAAGCGTGGACATTCATGGGTGTGATGTGTAACCTATATTTACAGTCAAGGCTTATATTGCATGGTCATCAGAGATCTGGATGTGTGTGTGTGTGTATATATTTGTCTGTCTCTATGAGACAGAGAGAGACAGACAGAGCTCATCTTGTGGATTAAACCATGATTCATCATCGTGACATTTTTCTGGATAAAATACGAGTGGCACCTTCCAACTTTATCCGCGTATATTCAGTATACTTACTTAAAGCCTGTATACTGCAAATTTTGGTTGTTCTAGTTTACTTTTTGTGAAGATGTAGGCCTAAACAATATTATCACACAGCTCTATATGTAAAGTTGGATATATAAGTATTTCCAACTTTATATGCATACATACAGTGTACTTTACATTTACATTTACATTTAGTCATTTAGCAGACGCTTTT
>NW_015778898.1:0-1017 GCF_001515625.1 Sinocyclocheilus rhinocerous | reverse complement strand
TTTTTTTTATTTTATTTTTTTATGTCATTTAGGATTGTTTATCTCCAGAAACTAAATGTAAATAGCAAAGCCACTTAGCTTTAACTAGCCCCACTGTTAAAAATCCCCACCACTCATTTTTAAATGCTTGTGTGGAAAATCAAATGCTTTTTTGATGGGGTCTCTTGAGGGTAAACGCTGTTCTGTGATGAAAGGTGTAGAACAACCTGTGCATTCATGCTTTCAATCTCTGGCATGAGAAAAAAGACTAAAAGACTGCATATTTACTCTTCTTCAGGCTTCAACACCCGCAGACCCTCCTATTAGTCTCTCTGCCCTCAGCAAAACACCCATTTAGTGCAACAAGAACCCTGCAAGTTAATGCCAGAGCATATTAGTTTTTGTATCGCGAATATAGTGCAGTGTAGTGAATAAAAATTTGAGCTGGTGAGGGCTGAGCCATGGCCATTGTCCTCAAGTTGCTTCAGATACATCTTATACCTGAGTCTCGTCTTGCACAGCTTTACCTTTTTTTGTTCATGTTTTTTTGGTTGTACTGTAGGTGTAGCAATGCCATACTCCATTCAGCCAGTAGTAGGGTTATTTGTTCCAAAAAGTCCCTCATTTACAGTACCAGTTCAGTCTGTCTAGTTCTGTTTTGAGTTTATATTTTGTATTTTATTTATTGCTATTTATTTTTTTAAATATGCAATATTTCATGCATAAATAGCATATATGAAAATGCATAGCTAAAAATAAGAATTGAGTGTTTTGTGATGGGGCTAGTGAAAAAAGTATGGTTGAAATGTTGAAATTGATTTTTTAAATATCAAAATATTAAAAGTGGACCAAAAGTTCATATTAAAGATATTTTTATACTTTAGCACCCATGTGCCTGTGGTTGCTCAGTCTTTTGAGTCTGATACAAGAATTTCTGGTATGTTTTAAGAGCTAGGTCAAGGTGGGAATACATCTGTCATGTTTGAACTGCTGAGGCCAGGTAAGGCTATTCCTGCTGTTTTGACCCAACTCCGAGTA
>NW_015778897.1:0-1015 GCF_001515625.1 Sinocyclocheilus rhinocerous | reverse complement strand
TCACATGATCCTTCAGAAATCATTCTAATATAATGATTTGGTGCTGAAGAAACATTTCTTCTTATAATCAATGTTGTGCTACTTAATATTATTATGCCATGATTTCCCCAGGATTCTTTGATGAATATAAAGTTCAAAATAACAGTTTTTATTTGAAACAAATATTTGGAATTAAAGTATTAATTTCTTAAAGAAAACAAATCAAAAACTTTTCAATGGTAGTGTGTATATAAATTATTTACACGTGTAATTTTTTTCCATGTTCATATTGACTTAATTTCTAACAAGAAATAAGCATTGCAGTCACTGAATATTTGCTTAGTCATTTCTAAAGCTCATTTGTTCAAGATCAGAAATTACATGAAACAGTAACATGAAACCAGTTTCATTACGCGGTAAAAAATATTTGGTTTCAGACAGTCAACATGTAATATTTTGAACTTTAAATCTAATTCAAGTGAAAACACCCAAGCTTTATGCCTTGAGACACATGGTTAGTAAGGCTTGTCATGCTTTTAACAAAGTTGATGGCAACACTGACACTATGTGGCTACAGGGGAAATTGCATTTTTTTTAATGGCTTGCATCAAAGCTTTGTGTATTGCACTATATTCAGACTTCACTGATTTAGTAACAGGAATATGTTTCGTGTGATCATTTATGAGAAAAATATAGAGAGGATGCAGGAATAAGACTCAATGACCTTCGAGATGATAAATGAGGTCAGAGGAGTGGTGGCATCGGCTGATGACAGGAGGAGTATCAGTGGAGTCTGTGTAGCTTCATGCTGGAAGGAGCCGCATAACTCCAGCAGTGAGTCAGAACCACCATCTCAAACTGCCCTTGTTATAGTCTATTGCTGTGATCTCCAAAACACATCTATATTCTAATAAGATGATAGAGATCATAACTGATCCTGGACTAAAGAACCTATTTCATCTCTGTCTTTTCCCAGCCAAATGATCACATTATAAATTACCCATGAGTCCCCTCCGGGTACAGAGGGATTCGGAAG
>NW_015778896.1:0-1017 GCF_001515625.1 Sinocyclocheilus rhinocerous | reverse complement strand
CAGCGGAGGCAGCCTCACGCTTAACTCGACCTCTGGGCTAGTGTCTCCTATGGGAGCTGGAGGCCACTGAAAAGGAAAAGGGGTTAAAAGTAACAGGAGGAAAAGACTGGGATGTGAGGGCCTGTGTTGCAAGCGGAAGCAGCTTTGCACTTTCTTCAGCTGCTGTATGCCGCGGGAAAGGGGAGTGGTTTGTGATTGCACCGCTAGCGGAGGCAGCCTCGAAATGCAATGTGTACTTTAAATACAGGTAAAATGCTGGTGAAAATAAGTTTTTTTTATTATTATAATTTCAGTGAGTATTCTACGCACTTTGCATCGTGGTTTCATAATGACATTAACATGCAATGATGTTGCGACATTATTTAACGGCTTTAGCAACAAATGACCTGCCTTTGGCGATTTTACCTGAGAATTATTTGGCATCACTGGTGGCCTGCGCCGCTAACGGAGGCAGCCTCGCGCTAGCGTATGCTACGAGAGCTGGAGGCCCAGCTGATTATTGGTCTGCATATGGCGCTGCGGCAGGAAGAGCCGCGGTGAAAAGCTGAGCCGAAGCAGTAAGCGAGTGAGGTCTTGCTGCAGTGAGATCGGCCGCTGCGACCCAACGCTCAGGGAGAGCCGGATTCTGTGCGGGAGAATGGGGGTGTCGAACACGGCGAGTTCGAGGCCTTGCGAGCTTTGCGCAATCTATTGGCCGCCTTGGGGCTGGAGTGGATTTGGGAGCAGGCCCTGTTCTACGGGCCTGCTCCCAAATCCACGTGCTAAGCACCCTCAAACGAAATCAAAAGCACCCTAAGTTAAAGCTAAAACATATCTGTTGATTTCTTGAATCAGAGGCATTTAAGTTAGAATCCACTCTAGTTTTTGTTGAGGTGTTGGATTCAGCATGAATCATCTCATTATATCAAAATGCTGACGCGATGTAAGTAAGAAATTAATTGTGCAGCGTAGAGAACTTTATTGATAATAACGTATTTTTGTGAGATCGCGATGAACTAAGATGAGTGACAGCTTTTT
>NW_015778895.1:0-1017 GCF_001515625.1 Sinocyclocheilus rhinocerous | reverse complement strand
AAAACCTAAATAAAACAAATTTAAGTAAAAGCGAATTAAAAATATTAATAAATAGTATCATATTACATAAAAGTTCAAATGGCAAAAACAAACTGCCATTCGGAAAGTAATACAATAAATCCAATATTATTTATATTTTTAAAATTATATTTAAATATTAATAATATCAATATAAATATTACATTTTTCTAAAACTATAGAGTTAAAAAAATGAATGTGGATATTAGAGCAAATAGTTTGATCTCGCAAGAATTTGATTAGAATTTATTTTGGCAAATCTGAGCACAGTTTGAGACATTTCTGAAACTCCAGATGAGACACATGTAAGATCACTGGAGTTATTTTCGCAGGAGTCAAACCTGAGAAGCATGCTGTCTAGGTGGAACAGATGAGATATTTGAGATCTCGTTGGTATTTTTGTTTTCATACAGATATCTATATGAGCATATACAGTCCACAGTCTGTTTTTTTTCAGATCAGATTAACAACACTGAACGGAAACATTTTTTAGGTTTGACACACATATAGTAACGAAAACAACTCGACCACATGGTCTTTTCGCATTATGCTGTCTGTCACCTGAACTCAACTCAGACCAAACGCTTCACAGTGAGTGGCTGAACCTCTTCCTGTCATGTAGAACAATTTGTGCTCCTCAGACATGTATGAAGAAGACACATGATCAGCTTTTGAAGAAAACCTTTGACATGCCCAGTATTCACCAATTGGAGCAAATCTGCTCTACAGGCAATCTATAATTCAGATATTATTCAGGTTTTGCATTAAATATGCACCACTAGCCATCTGCTGCACTCTTCAGTGCTGGACGCTGTGTGGCCTACTGTAAAACCCAAAGTGTCTCTCCTATTCTCAGTTTTTGAGCATATGAAAATTTTATCAATACCACACAGGTTTTTACCACAGTAATCATCCATAAACGCGGCTGATTTACAGGGTGACTCATCAGCAACTGAAAGAGTGTTATTTTTTTTTCACAATAGTCAGTAGGTAACATGA
>NW_015778894.1:0-1017 GCF_001515625.1 Sinocyclocheilus rhinocerous | reverse complement strand
TTAAGACCTAAATTACTGTGTTTACGAGGATACTTGCAAAGACGGCCATTTTGACACATAAAAGTTTGTGTTTTTAACTGTTCAAGGCCTATAAAGTGGCAAAAATAACTCCATTCAATACACCCGCGAAATATGAACAACGCCTCTATGACAGTGCATGCATAGAGCAAAATGAGTTCTCTTTTGCTGCTGATTGTGTTTCGACGGCTTAAAATCACTTGTTTTTAAACCACAATGCTTAAAAACATGTGCAAGCGATAAGTTTTCGTGGCCACGTAGCACAGCAATGTCACGTGAATGTGTAAACCGTGATAGAGACAAAATCTCTCCATAGTCCAAAATCTCTCCTGGCTGACAACCGGTAAATCGCCCAACCCTTAGGGCACACACAGCAACATTAACAGTGGACTAGATGCAGGTGTGGCCAGAGTAATGATTTCTGCTGTTGTTTTGATCTAACAGAAGGTGAATATCTATGTTAGAGGCACAGTTATGATTTAGTATTGGTTCAGTTGGGACAATGTCATCCATGAGCGGTTTCAGCTCTATGGCTATCCTCTCTGCATTCATTCATGTCCAACATTCACCCAGTTGGCAAGGGGCTCCTTTAACAAGATAACACACCCTCACAGGTCTGTCATGGCACAGTTGGAGGAGCGTTCAGTGATGACACCAGTCCTCTCAGCTATTGTGGCTCCCTGGTAAAAGCTGATAGTGGGCAATGACATGTTTCCTGAGCAATGCAGATAAGGCATGTCACAAGAGAAGAGAATAAAGACTGGATGATTTTTCTATATCTGGCAACCACAGGCTCATATAAAACCATCATATGACAAAATATTGTATTATCAAAACATTAATATGCCTCAGGTGTCTTTTCAGCCTTGTAAGTTGCATACATGTGTCTGTAAGTGTGTGTGTGGGCAGGTCTGTTAGCCGACGGACATTGTGTGCAACACTCATAGTCTGAGCACACTGAAATGAATACATTAGCAAACACAAGAGCTGCAGCTGTCA
>NW_015778893.1:0-1016 GCF_001515625.1 Sinocyclocheilus rhinocerous | reverse complement strand
TGAAACAAAAGCATATTTATTGCCATCTTAAGATTAAAGGTTTAACAAAATGTGATGATCCCTCTTCAGACAGCAAAGCAGACATTAAATTATAGCCTAATACAATGAATTTTTTAAAAAGGGCTTTAAAGAAGTTTTTTTTTTATGAGTCCTTTGACATTTTAACCATTTTCAATCAAATTTGATATTTCATTGAGGTGGCAGTAATTTTTTTTGTGTGAAATTGCTGGTGAGTGATAAAACTAAAATTCAAGGCTATTAATGAAAGGAATCATATTTCGACCTCTTGAATGTTTATAAATTTGAAACAAGACTCCCATTTTATATCCTTTCAATTCAGCCTTCCTGTCTGCTTTTATGAACATTTATATAGATCTACAGTATATATGTGTGTGTGATATAGATCAAAAATACAGTACTATTATGAATTAATATTACAGTGTAAAACAACTGTTTTCTATTTTATTATGGTTTAAAATATCTTTTATTCCTGTGATGGCAAAGCTGAGTTTTCAGCAGCCCTATGCTGCTTAATATTTTTGTGGAAACTGTGATACTTTTTTTTTTTTTCCAGAATTCTTTGATGCATATAAGGTTCAAAAGAACAGCATTTATTTGAAATAGAATTTTTCTAACATTATAAATGTCTTTACTGTCACCTTTGATCAATTTAATGCCTCCTTGCTGAATAAAAGTATTCTTTTCTTTTTCATATGGCTCATATGAATATCATGGGAAACTAATATTTAATTATTCAATACCATGGTATATCAAAGTACAGTGATATTATAATCTGAAACAATTTGTGTAAGCGTAGAGAGTGGAATCATGGGAAATGCCTTGTGCTCATGCCTTCTTCTATGTTTGCTTACATCCCAGAATGCAGTCTTGAGGGAAAATCCAAGATTGTTTACTACCGCACAATCAAGGGGTTCATGAGAACATGTTGTGCGCAACAAAACATTGTTTTGCTGTCCCCAGCCACCTCGAGAGTCCTGTAAATTCCTGATTATCTT
>NW_015778892.1:0-1017 GCF_001515625.1 Sinocyclocheilus rhinocerous | reverse complement strand
TCTTTGTTCATTGGTTTGAATTTTATTCCATACAGTGCGCTGTGGGTCATGTATATAAATGAAAGCAAATCATTAATAGTTAAAGAGAGAACAAGATTAATTCACTTGAACAAATTCCTGGCTAATGTGTTTTATTTGATCTGTTGCCGTTGCATGAACATGTAATTTATCGTTGCCTTTTTACATACGAATTATTAAAGGGAAGGTGCATGGATGATAAATGTGTCTGACTGGATGTTCAGCAGTCCTGTATCATTAGCATGGTGGGAAATGATGAGTCACCTGCAGCTTAACCAGTTCCTGTTTTCACTGGCATGCAGGAGAAAGAAACCGCTGCAAATGCGGACACATGCACACCTTTTCCTCTTGTTTTCCTTCTTTCTTTCTTTCTCCTAAACAGATCTGCCACTAAAGCAGCTGGTCTACTTCCTACAGGCTACAAATGTTATTGCTGAACAGGGATGAAGGGGGTGTTTAGGAAACCGACAATGCATAAAGCTGAGCAGGGCACATAGAAATAATGACCTGTGATACTAAAAACAGAGGCGCTTGTTTGTAAGAGTTCACCTGGAGCCATTTTTTTTTCTTTGAACAGCCCAATTCAATCTTATTAAACCAGCCTAGACAGTCTGAGCCTGAGTACAGTCTGGTTTGATGACCAGTCAAAGGGATAAGTTACCTCAAAAATGAAGATTTTGGCATTATTTACCCACATTTCGAAACCTTTATTACTTTCTATCTTCTGCGAAACACAAAATAAGATATTTTCAAGAACGTTGGGATCAAAACAGTTTCAAGATGGACTATGATGACGTGTTTCCACAGTTATTAAACGTCATACTAGAAATATTTTTTCTTTTTTAACATTTTCTATGTGAATTTATAGCTATGCTTTGTGTTATATTGCCTTGGTATGAAATTTCAGAAAACTAGTTAATGCTGATATGTTTCTCTTTTCTGAATGTCATAGAAACTCTATCATGGATTTTTTTTTTTTTTTTTGCAATTGGAGCAAAT
>NW_015778891.1:0-1016 GCF_001515625.1 Sinocyclocheilus rhinocerous | reverse complement strand
AAATGTAACTTATTCCTGTGATGGCAAAGCTGAATTTTCAGCAGCATTAGAAATAAGATGAAAGAAAATAATACATGGTCCGAATGACATGAGGATGAGTAAATTACATTTTCATTCGTAGGCGAGCTATTTTTTAATCTATGTTCTTACTCTGTTCACAGGGCGTTGGGAAAAACAAGATTGTTGATCGATTCTTGCATCTGATGAACAGACCAAGAGAATATCTTCAGCTTCACAGGTAAAATAAAGAAGTCCCTTGAGTTCTCCTCAAATAAAGCCCTCTCAGAAAGGAAGACCTATTATCAGAAACTACTCTCCTGTAGACTCAATTAGAACCTGGCCACACCGGGAATGGCCCATATCAGCTTTTCATCATTAGTGAATGAGTGAGTAATGTATCCTCTTTGTAAATGAATAGAACAGAGACAAAAGAGAGGGCACCTTTATTCATCAGAACGATAAACATCTGGACAGGGATGCATCATATGAGTGCTTTCTATTAGAAGGTGAAACATCCTTTTGCAGACTCACCGAGTTGCTGAAATAAAAAGATCTCCTCTCTGAGGCTCGAGTGAGCTATTTTAATCCTGATAAATTAGGACACCTGTCAACAGGGTAGAGGGAACTTTTAAGTTGTACTTTTGCCTTTGAAGAACTGCAATTAAAGGAGTAGTTCTCCTTTTACCTTTAACCTTGTTCCAACCCTGCTATTATTTTTCTTTCTTCTGTGAAACACAAAAGTAGATGTATTCTTTTGATAATCCCTCTCAAAAATTGCCAAAAAGAGCAGAAAATGTTCAAAAAGCTGTAGTTTTTCTTCAGTTCTCAGTCTGATCCCCAATTAGACAAAATACTGGGGGCTCGTCCGGGATATTTTGGACTATGAGGGTTTTTCAGTAAATAAATGTATTGATTGAATTTGACCAACATGACATAAGCTGTTTTGTCACAGTTAAATATTCATCTGTATTTTCTAATGCCAGCATAAAGTATAAAAGTGCTTATAACAGGGCTCT
>NW_015778890.1:0-1014 GCF_001515625.1 Sinocyclocheilus rhinocerous | reverse complement strand
GTGTGTGTGTGTGTGTGTGTGTGTGTATGTGTGTTTTGGCATGCAATCTACATTAGTAGATATCGTTGACCTAAGTATGTTGTCATATTCAGTAACTTCTCAAGATTAAACCACCAAATTACATTAAGTATTGATACATTTTCTCAAATTGGTGAAATTCAGTGCTGAATATGGCTTTGTATTGGGTCCAGAAACCACAATTGAGGCACTAAATAGAATTAGGATACCTGTTTGACCACTGGTAGCTTCTGTCTCTCTCAAAGGCAGTGCATTTTTCAGAGGTATAGATGATTAGTTCATTCCTGATAGCTTAAGCAGGATTTGAATAGCCAGAATCTGGCCCTGCGAGAGCTTTAACTGGCTATTGATGATCTCCACAGTCAGATGGGACTGCCTTTCCCCGTAACCTTGTGCTGTATCCCTGTTCAGAATAAGATATCAGCTTGTAAATGTGGCCATGGTGTTCACAACTAAGTATGGAGCATCTGTAACTGAATGTAGTTTTTCATTGTGCTGCACATTCTTGCAGAATTTCACATCCACAAACAAACCCACACATAAAACATGCAAACAGACACACATTAGGGACACATTAAATGAGTTATAACAGATTTGTGTATAACATGGTTCAGAATTGAATAAAAATGCTTTTAAATTCCAATTCAATTCAAGAATTTGAATCAAGGTAAAAACTGGAATATGGAATTGAAAATTGAATTTAACAGTTATCAGGATTAAAATGAACTGAAATTCAAATAACCATTTTTTTAACTAGAAAAATATGTTGAGACAAGCACTTGTTTGAAAGCTTGAATGTTTGATATTTGAAGACCAAGGTGGAAGAACACTTCATTTCCCAGAATGCCACCGCCTGTTGAAATTCTTTTTAATTAAATTCCTTTTCCTGCCATTCCAATTCTGTGGGATGAAAAAAGTGATTGAGTTTGTGTGTGTATATGTATTTATATTTGCTCTTTTTTAACCAGCGGTAAAAGCTGCCACCTAATTTTTGTG
>NW_015778889.1:0-1017 GCF_001515625.1 Sinocyclocheilus rhinocerous | reverse complement strand
TATAAAAATCATCTTTTACATGGCACTAATATCTTTATGAATAATGGAGTATGAGGAAATGAGACGCACAAGTGGAAAGAAGTGTTAGAAAACGGAGAGCAAAATGAGATAATAAATCCCAGCCATCCTTTAATGTTAGCGCAGTTAAAAATGAAAAATGACAATTGTGTCCAGCCTTAGCCATGAGTTTTGAGCACCCACCTGTCAAAAAGCAGTTGCCATATATAAGTATAAATCAACTTCATGGTATTGTGAAAATCAATTACAGTAACACAAAGGTAAATGAGTGAATAGCGAACCTTAAACTTCTCTGCAAACTGTGAGCGTTCCTGTCGGTATTGTTCATTAGATGCCGTGAGCTGGGGTTAAAAGTAAGCCGCAATCAAAGTAACAATATTATGTGGTGTACAATGACGCCAAACACAGTGGAGTGGTTGTGAAGAGCCCTAGAGAGGAATTATTTAATCATAAAAATAAGGATTGATGGAGTCAAGGGGAAGGTGCGCTATATGAATGAGGAAAGCGTATGCATGGAGAGGTTTTCAGATGTGAGAATGTGGGCTCGTGATGACACAAGAAGTCCTTTTCTGATGCCTTGATAGAAATTTATGGCATCGGTGATGAGGAGCACTAGGCCTCAGGTGTGAGTCAAGCCTCCTCTTGAGTTTTCACGCATCTTTGCTGGATGCAAGGCGGGCTGAACAATAACAGTCACTGGTTTCCACCATCGCGTATGGTAATGCGGCATGCTGAGATAAAAACCATGAAGAACTAGAGAGAAAACGAGGGGGTTCTGAGGGACAAACCTTTATGGTGACGGGATTGAAACAAATAAATGAAAAATGCAATCTGCCCACATCCTCTGGGTGACTGAGTATCCTCTTATTTGTTGAAACATCAGTGCCAAATAGCAGATAATAAAGGTTGCTTTTGATGGGGAATATCAAAGCTAATTTACAATTGTAATTTTCTTGGCTCTATCTACCCCTAACCTCTCGGGTAATTTTCTTTTCACTT
>NW_015778888.1:0-1017 GCF_001515625.1 Sinocyclocheilus rhinocerous | reverse complement strand
AAGTGTACTTTCACAAGGGTTTCTCAGTGACTCTGTGGTGCCTATAAAGAACTGATCAGTTTGTATGAGGATCTAGACTAGCATGACAACCAACAATATTAGTCTGGGGCGTGGCTATCTATTTGGTTGACCAATGGCAGACAGGGGGCATGTTCAGGAACCCTTTTTTAAAACATTATTTTTCCAAATCCATTTGGTGCCAGTAATAGTACCAAAATTATACACTTCACCTTTAAAACCAACTAAAATGTTTATGCTTACACAAGATACTTTTATTTATTTATTTTTTAAATGAAGTGAATATCAGGAAAGATGCTCCTGTCAAAAGAGCAGAGTTCCTCCCCACCTCAGTCCTCTATCCAGCACCATTACCATCTCTGTGCCGGCGTGTGTGCTTCATTTTGACCCGGTTCCATTAACAGGATCAATAAAATGCAAACACAGACACACACAGACATACTGTACATCCACTTGAAAATCACTCAGCTCCACAGATGTACATGCTACTTTCTTCATGATTTGAGTCACATGGTAACAATGAAGAGATTGAAATGGAAATAGGGATGGTCCTGTAATATATAATGCCACACTAACCACAGGACAGAGATCAAAAGAATACTCATTTGCTGAGGAAGCACACACACATACACCCACACTGAGATGCAAATGTATTATTACAATCCTCTCAAAGGCTGATATCTCTTCATGAAATCCCACTGACAGTCTTCCTCTATTTTCCTATGACTGGTAGCAGGTGGCATCGCTCTTCTGTGTTTGGGCCCAAATTCAATTTATTTGCCAAATATAACTCCAGGTCCAAACCCCCTGGGGATTGTGCTGTATACGAGTGTCCACAGGCTTTATTTTGACATACAGTGGTTCTTTTAAGCTTGCTGCCTCATTTTTGCTAACTCACACGGCAATCTGCTCTGCCTTTAAACAGTGACATTTGAGGGATCTCTGTGATTAAATAGCAATAGGTTGGCCCATGAAAAGACTGCGTGCTTTGATGAAATG
>NW_015778887.1:0-1017 GCF_001515625.1 Sinocyclocheilus rhinocerous | reverse complement strand
TCAATTAAATTTTAATCTAGCAATGTAAGATACACGTTTCAAATCACCCTTAGAGAAGCTGAAAGGAAAATGTTACAGTTCTGTAATACGCAGTTATCACATATATTTCCTCAATTCCTCCGATTTTAGAGATGAAGCAGGACCTATTTATAATGATTAATAACTTATAATGCATGACACATTGATGCAAGAATGATAAAATATAATATAAAAAAAGCATTCTTTGCTCACCAAATTCCTGCAGAAGTCTTTGTAAGTTAGGTTTTCCATCGGCCGTGACCCATTTTTTTCTGCAGTTCCAGTCTTCTGTGAATTTTTTGGAAAACATGCAGGGTTGGTTTGGGATCAAGTAGTTTTTGATGAATTTGGAGTAGGCTATTTCTCTCTCTATGTACTGAATGAAATGAGAGCAGTGCTGTTGATGGATCTGCCTGGGCATTTTGACCAAACTGCAGCAGTTATTAAAGGTTTCCCTATCCATGACATAACACGAAGTTTCCACAGGTTATTTCATGCTTGATGTAATAATATTAAACACAAAACCTTAAATAAAACTCAATACTGCTGACTTAATAGCAGAACACAATTTATCAACCCCATGCTTCTCTGATGACACGCTTTGCGTGGTTATTTTTAGGCTGTAGAAGCGCAACTAATGTATCGACGGTTTAACGTCACGCTTACGTGTAATTAAATGATCGATACTAGGCGATTATCTTTTTCTATATGCTTATAAATCGAAAATAATTGGGGTTTTCTGCGTCAATCTTGGAACATGTCTGCCCAGTTTCCCACCGGAAAAGAAACGTGTGCACACCAACCCAATGATTTACTTTTCTTCGTGCGTAAAAAATGAGCTGTATAATACAAAAAATCAAGTTAATTGAATACCATTAAATTGCCTGTAAATAAATCTAAGTCGACGGCCCTAATTAGCCATCGCCACATCATATATATGTGTGACGTTGAGCGGAACCTTTCATAAAGTTTTTTTTTTTTTTTTTTGCACGTCGGAGT
>NW_015778886.1:0-1017 GCF_001515625.1 Sinocyclocheilus rhinocerous | reverse complement strand
ATATCGGCCGATAATATCGCAAAACGATATATCGGTCGGGCTCTACCTAAAAGCACCACTGAAACTTGCACATGGCTACAGCAATCTGGTTTCCTACCATCAGAAGACGTGGGCTTTTATTTCTTGTCTGAATATCTTAATTATCACCTGAATGCCAACAGCAACAGTCTTAACAAAAGATCATGAACCTGTATTGGGGGAGTCAAAACATCATCAATAATTCCAAGGGCAAAGCAAGCTCTCGCTGTTTTATTCTGTAGAATCAACTACCTCTTTCATACACACTTATGCTGCACAGGAATCTGACAGAAACATAGATGTGTTGAGTATGAAATAAAAGAATAATATCCTATTTGCATGGTGGGAGTATATACAAAGTTTTCAAGAACTGAAAGTGGAATTTCAACTGAAAAAAGACAGAGTTTGTGTGTTTGTGAGCTGTAATAGAACAGATGCTCTGCAAATTGCACAATTCATCAGCTGGCTGCGAAGACGGGAACGATTGGCATTAGCATTGTGCTAGTTGAAGGGTGTTTATTGCGGTTTCTTGCACTGTTAACTTCGTGACACCATGAAGTGACATCAGGGCACACAAAGCCATCGAGGGGTCGCCAAGGCCAGTTAAACAAATGATAATAGTGTTTACTGGCTCTGAAGGAAATGCAGCTAATTTGTTTTAATAGGAGAATCCATATGATGGTTTTGATGAGCAATGTGACAAGCATTTTGAAGTCTGAAGCACTCTCCACAGCACCATCTGGAGAGTCACTCGGTGTGGGCAGTATGTGTGTGTGCATGCGTTTGACTCTGTGGATGTCTTATGAGGCTGAGAAGTTTGTTTATGAAAAAGCAATTTCTCTGCTGACAGCATGACTCTCTAACTTTAACACTCTCCTGAAAGTACAACTTTCTCTCCACGAATTGCATTTATGCTCTCAAAGACAAAAGGGAGGGAAAATGGAACAAAGACATAGAGGCCCTATTGAATATATGGAATATATGGTCTTATCTTTAGAT
>NW_015778885.1:0-1017 GCF_001515625.1 Sinocyclocheilus rhinocerous | reverse complement strand
TGCTAAGATCAGGAAAGGCCACCCTGCAAGTAAATATCTAACTGACGTTTGAGGGTGCTTAACCAGACTTGCAGTGCTGGTGTCAAAGATCACTTTTTAACAGGCTCAGTACCATCTTTCAAATCTGTGGTGTGGGTAGGGGTGTGTGATATCACAAAAGTTCAGTCATGACGGCGAAATAGCCCTGTGGTTAGTGTGCCAACATATAGCGCCATTGCACTTGCGGCCCGACCTGAGTTTGATTCTCGTCTCATGCAGTTATAGCATGTAGTTTCCAGTCACTATTGCAATATATTTTGTAATTGATAATGCAGGAGACATCAGACATTTCGCAGCGTAATTTGTTTCCAAAACAAATTACAAGGTTACATAAAACCTTTATTCTTCTTTTAAATTGTGGTCTTCATTTAAATTGTAGGCTTATCCAGAGGAACATACAAGGTGTTGGGGATGATAATATCAGTCTGCCTTGTCCATGGTGGAGTGGGACCCTGTGTGTTGTCCAGACGGCTGTTTTCACAGCTCTCAGGGATCCCTTCTCCACCAGTGACCATAGCAGAGGTCCATGACACAGAGCTGCATAACCAGCTGGACAAGGTACGATATAAATCTGTTTTTAGTCTTTTTTTATGATCTCAAAATCGAACTGTAATGTGATTAACATCTTAACTGCAAGGCGTTTTTTGTATTTCTATTTTTTAGGTCTGTTGAGTGTGTATAGTCTAAAAGTTTAAAATAGTATAAAGTGAAAGAAATGTAGACTGTAACAGACTTACTATGTGTGAGTGTGTGTTTATGTTTGAGAGTTGACAGTTAAAGTTTAAAAGTAAACATCATCAGCTGAAAATTCTATCAATGTAAGTCTATGGGATTTTAGGGAAGTTGAACTGACTATTTTAGGAAAACCGTAAGTCTGGTCCCTTCGAAAAGATATAGCTCACTTCCTCAGACCAGTCTGAAGATCTGTGTGAAGTTTGGTGGCTGTAGCTTGAAAGCTCTAGGTTAGAGTCAGAAAAT
>NW_015778884.1:0-1017 GCF_001515625.1 Sinocyclocheilus rhinocerous | reverse complement strand
GAGAGCTCTTGGCTCCTGTGCTCATTTAGATTTTAACAGCCCTAAGTTCCCCTGACAGCTGCTGCAATTGAAATGATACAGAAATAACAACAGCTGGGTGTTGCACACACACACTCTTGAGACAGCCTCACTATGGCCCATTCAACCACGTATCCATTTGCTACAGGGTTTCATTAGTCCAGCAGGGACAATATTTATGTAAAAGCTCTCAGTTTACCAGGTTTACTGACAAAGAAGGCAGACTAATTCACTTCTTAGTTTCCAAGCTGTTTTTCTGTTGCTTGTAAACAGGGTTGGATCTGGAAGGCATATTTTACTGTCAGGTGGAACTTTTCAGACATTATATGTTCCTCATTTTTTGCATCAGATGCAGAGTATTCCAAATCTAGGGGAGTAGCAACCATTACAGAAATATCTAAATTCACAACAATCATTATATTTTAAGAGCTTCATTTTGCTTAGCTGCAAAGCAAAGAAAATATTTTTGTTGGTGACACAGAATGGCTTTGAGACCAAGTAGAAGTCTGTGCCAACCGGTTGAACCGCAAAATCAGTAAGCAATAATCATAATGTGTGGCACACATTTACCAGCATTTCAGCAAATCAGTTAGGACATCTAGGCAAATATATCTATTCATTTAGCCATTGTTCTCACGTCCATTATCCATCAAACTTTAAACTTTTTCAAAGTATTACATACAGCTATTATGTGTACAGTGATTTAAAATTTTAATTCTGCTTCCTTGCATTCAAATTCAAATCGCAATTCAGCAACCTGTTCGTTTTAAATTGTGAATGATTTGGAATTAAAAGTGCATCCTCTATTTGATTTTGAATGGCCCACAACCCTAAACACAAAAACAAGATTCAGTATAAACCAAATAAAATAATGAATCTCAGAGTTTGCATTTTTCCTCCCTGTTTGTGTGGTCTAAACTTGGGACACTTGGATGGTCGGAACATTACTATTCACTCGTTTAACATCACAATAGGACAAGTACCTCAAGAGAATGTTTA
>NW_015778883.1:0-1017 GCF_001515625.1 Sinocyclocheilus rhinocerous | reverse complement strand
CCCAACGTCTCTGGAATTGGGGTTGTATATATAGTTCTTGACAGGGTTTGTGAGATTGATCCACATGGCTTTGCGGTTCAGTGAATGCAGTGATTTGGGTCAGTGAGTGCATAAGGAGACTAACACATCTTGAAAGTCAGATAACACTCGTTCTGGACCATAGAGAAGTTCAGGTTCCCCGTTTAGAAAATCTCTGGATGGATTTCGCTCTCTCCGAGTGGTAACTGGTGCAAAAACAGTTGAAAGATACCAGAGACTTTCAAAAGACCATTTAGTCCATTTGGGTTGCAGTTTCTGTAAATTTACCATGATATATTGATTTCTGACAGTGTTTTTGGACGTTTGCTGCATTAGTTGTCCTTGAATTTCGACAAAACATACTTTATATTGAGTTTTAGCCTTAAAGGCAGTTGGGGAAGAATAAAACCACATGCGAGTATTGAAGGAGATCCAGCGAGCTCTTTTCATTTCAGCCCCCCTCCTTTGCGCATCTCTTTTTTTTTCTCCACTATCACATCTTAATGCTCGTCTTCCTTTTTTGTATTTATTACAGCAGGGAGTTGGAAAACACTGTCGACTGGAAACTTTTTTAATACCACAGACTCAGCGGGAAGACACCGAAACCAACAGGCGCCGTCAAACTCCAGCATCAGCTGTCAATGAGACAGACAGCTAAACTAGCTGTTTGGTGGGAGGGAGGAGGGGAATGTCCCCTAAACCAGGAATCCATTACAAAAAGAGCCAGAGTTCCTGAGAGCAACAACATCACACACGCGACAACAGATGGGGATCAATTTCACAGACATTCTGCATTCATGCTCCCCACAAAACACTGTTAACATGCAGTTTTTCTATACATTTTGGCGCCTCATATGTAAATAGCCTCATCTTATTTCTGTCCTTCCTTTTTTCATGTCTGTTTGTGCTTTTGGAAAAATGTTTTTCATTTTATTTATATGCCAGTCGGAATCAGAAAGGTTGGCTATTTTTAATTACATGTGCATATTTCTTCTGCTT
>NW_015778882.1:0-1017 GCF_001515625.1 Sinocyclocheilus rhinocerous | reverse complement strand
CCATACACAGTAAATGTAACTATGTGCAAGATTTAGGTTGTATTGTTAAATATATTGTAAATAATTTATTAGATTAAACCATCAACCCAGATCAAGTGCTTGAGGTTTGTTAGCTAATAAAGCATTTTTCCCCTTCAGAAATGGATTTAATGCTTTCATGTAAGAGTCTGATTTAATGTGTTTTTCTAAAAATTAAAATCTATATTATATATAGCCTAAATATATATTGAATTTTATTACTTGATTATTTATTCAATTGTACACCCTTAGAAAATTTGAGACAATTGAAAAGACTTTAAATACGTAAAGTATTTATTAAAGTACAGTTATTTATTTTGGTAGCATTTGGTAAAATAAAACCAGAATTATGAAGCATAAACAGTTGTACTAAAATCAACATGCCTCTTTTCTAACACAAGATGATCTACAATATTTCTTGACTTAGCCTTCTGCTCTCTTCCATCTCTTATCAGGCAGATATTGATGGTCTGAGCAAAAAATGCAGCTGGTCCAGTAGACAAGTGGAGCGCTGGTTCAGAAGGAGACGAAATCAGGACCGTCCTGGGGTTCTGAAAAAATTCAGAGAGGCCAGGTATGAAATATGCATAGCCTAATATGACTTATTACACATCTGTCTGGAATTCTGATTGGTCAAATACTGCATTCTGTATTCAGATATTATCGTATAATGACGATAGTGTCCTTGCATTCTTGTAACTCAGCATAAACAGCATAACGTAAACTAAGCAATGGCAAGCTCATGGGTTTGGTTCTCAGGGAATGCATAAATTTGTAAAATGTAAATGTAGGATGCAAGTTTTTTTTAAATAAAATTGTCCAGTGTTAAATGCATAAACATTAGCAAGCAAAACATTATACTTAATCAGCCGATGTAGCAGGGAACTTTGCAAATTTAAGGAGGGTTTAGGACAGATTATCAAGATGCACAAATGGCATAAACACATAACTATACAAAGCACAGAAGTAAATCATTTATTTTATTTTATAATATTTATT
>NW_015778881.1:0-1014 GCF_001515625.1 Sinocyclocheilus rhinocerous | reverse complement strand
TTTTTTTTAAACCTCTCTCTCTCTCTCTCTCTCTCTCTCTCTCATCTGTTTTTTGTATGTCTTTTAAACCTATTTTAGTTAGTTTAGTTAGTTATCAAGCAGACTCTGTGGTTGTGTGTTGGCGCTGAAGCTGGCAGTAACCCGAATTGAGAACAAAAGGTTGCAGAGCTGCATACAAATGATGCAGAGCGCTTCTGCTGATCTGCAAACAATGCAATGCATGCGTGAGTGTCTGCGTGTGTGAATGCATGGACCATTCCTCTGGTACTTCATTAATAATCATTCTACCCATTCCCCTTAATGCATATGCGCCCCTCCCCCTCCATATGTAATAAGAGAGCTCTTTTCTTTATTAATCAACTCAGTGCATTATTTTGCATATCTTTATGCATATGATTTAAACACCCCAATACTTGCACAGACTAAGTTACTGTATTTCAAGGCTATAGTGCTCGGCTGATACATCATCTGAATGGCTAGTTGTCAGATATCCTGTAAATGCAAGAAAAAAAGAGGTGTTGTTTTAGGGTTGCTGTCTCCCGTTTCTTTGTTCTCTCTGGTAGTGGCTGGTTTTCTAAGCTGTGGATTATGTTTAGTGTATCAATATCGCCTCTAGTGGACGCAATGTGTAATTACACTACGTACTTCTGCTTTTGGGTTTCTGGGTGTTGCTTTTGTCTTTAATGTAATTATGTATAACAATCCTCAAGAGTCTTTTCTGACTGAAAAAGATACTGTTTTCTAGATGTCCTGAATTAAGCAGTAATTTATATCTATTTTGGCTATTTTAAGGTTTAAGTACTACAGTGATGAGCAGAGTGGTCTTTAAATCTCAATTCTTCTAATATTGTTGTATTGTGAGGTTTGCTTTTACATAAAACGGAGATTTTTTTAAACTAGTGATTTTAATATTTATTTATAAATTAAAATAGAGGTACATATCCACTGAATGACTTAAAAGTACTTGGTATTGGATCAAAATGAGTGGCAGCTATATGCTGTGAAAATATGGCC
>NW_015778880.1:0-1017 GCF_001515625.1 Sinocyclocheilus rhinocerous | reverse complement strand
TTTTTTTGTTTCCTTTAGTGGGATCCAAATCTTATTATTATTATTTATTTTTTTAATCAGGAGTTAATATAATTTATATACTAATTTTATTTATTTTTATTTTTTTTTCAAATTTACTTTCCTTCATTTTCCTTCATTAGGACATTCATCTTAATTCTTGGAATTAGTATAAATCTTTTTTTTTTTCATTTTCATTCATGCATTCATTTTTATTGATTTATTTGCATGTTCCTTTGGTTGGACCTAAATCTTAGCTATTGTATAAATTTGTGTAAATCCTCTTACTAAAATATAGAATAGTCTAGAACCTTGAAGATTCAGTAGAGGAAATGATTTGCTTTACATAATGAAACACATGTTACATCTTTATATAAGCAATTTTATACTGTTTAAACAAGGGGCAATTTTTATGTAGGTATGTATTAATTAATTAATTTTCATATAAACCAGGTGCACTTGCAAAATCCTAATTATTGTATGTTATTGTATAAATATTGTATAAATCCTTTTACTAAAGTATAGAGCAATCTACAAACGTGAAGCTTCATTAGAGCCTTAAAGACTTTGTTATTTGCTTTGCATAATGAGACCCAGGTTTTAACTTTATATAAATTACTTTATTTAAACAATAATTTGCATTCTATTTAGCTTTATTTCAGTTATTGTTTTAGTAATTTTAGTACTTTAACTTAAAACCAATTTTTTTTCAATTAGTTGCTATAGCAACATTTTTAATTTTCTAAGTTTTCCATCTAACTTTTATATTTGATTGTATTTTTTAACAACACTGTATTAGAGTGGTCAGTCTGACCTGTTTGTGACTGAAGAAATGTATTATATTGGAATCACCCTTTTTGTTTAGTTGTATTAAAATGTTTCTGCTTCAGTCATGTTTAAAAGCTAATTTAAGATGCTGAATAGTTGTTTCTAGTCAGTTTGCCAAAATCAAGTAACTAATTAATATTCAAGTATACTCTAAAAAATGCTGGTTTGTTTCAACCCAACTTTGGGTCAAAT
>NW_015778879.1:0-1016 GCF_001515625.1 Sinocyclocheilus rhinocerous | reverse complement strand
TGCCTGACTTGCGAGACAAAGCGTCCAGCTTCTGTCGGTCCGCCGCTGTTATTCTCCACGTGTCCTCGTTTCGCTGAAGATAGATGAGCTTCCCTCCAGCATCAAGGCAACCGAATGCCAGAGACAATAATAGGGGAATATTTTACAGGAACAGTTTGCACCATTATGAGTCACTCTGTCATTCTCTACAACCAAAAACTGACCCTCCGGTGAGCAGAGGATTTGAGTCTGGACAGTCTCTGATATTTCTGGAAGCTTTTTCACTTCATTCTCTTCATTATCATGTAATTTTGCCGCTGTCAGAGTCCATAAAACCCCAATTTACATTGTCCCTTCCAAGCAGTTGTTGTCAAGCATTGTAAGAGAGTTTCCTGGCTCCACGCTTTGTTTACTTTAAAAAGATTGGCGTAAATGGCAGGAAAAATTGCCTTTTAAACTAAAAAGCATTTTATGCGAGGAGTTTTGGACATGGACATGGAGTCCGTCTTTTCTTGCACACAGATGTGAGTTGTAAATGTAAAGCCCTGTTTCTATTTCTCTGTTTCTGTTATATCTTCTGATGCTGTTGAAGATCGTAAACGAAGCGGCCAAGTACCGGTACCGCTCCGGGAACATGTACGACTGCGGGAAGCTGACCATCAGATCTCCGTGGGGCTGCGTGGGTCACGGCTCGATCTATCACTCCCAGAGTCCTGAGGCCTTCTTCACACACTGTCCTGGAATTAAGGTTGTTTAACTCCCTTTTCAAAGAAAACTGTGACCTTTGCCTCAACAAACTCCTAATTTGCTGCCTATTACTTGTTAGTAAAGTAGTTGTTAAGAGATCTAAAATATGGTCATGCAAAATCATGCATTAATATGTGCTTTATAAATGCTAATAAACAGCCAATATGTGACCCTGGGCCACAAAATCAGTCAAAAGAGTTGACCATTTATACATCATCTCAAAGCTGAATAAATACGCTTTCCATTGATGTATGGTTGTTAAGATAGGACAATATTTGGCCGAGATACAA
>NW_015778878.1:0-1015 GCF_001515625.1 Sinocyclocheilus rhinocerous | reverse complement strand
TTACTGTATTTTTTGATCAAATAAATGCAGCCTTGGTGAGCATTAAGGACTTTCAAAAACATCGTACAAACCCCAATCTTTTGAATTGTACTGTAAAAGCTAATATTTTATGATTATTCTGTTTTTATTATCAATAAATGTATAACTACATATTGAGCATTTCCATATTTTTCCATGTTACTCTCATCAGCATTTCATAAAATCATTAAGCCATTTGAAGCAGTAGGATACAGTGACCTTACCATGTTTTTAGGAGTAAAAACACCCCTAACATCACTGTAACATACTTTTTGCTTTACAAGAAAATGAATTCAATGTTAATTCAGCAGGCAAACGGCCAGCAGATGAGCACGTTTGGTGAAAAGATCCAGGATGAACACATTCATGCCAGATCCCTTCTCAAAACGGCTTTGAATCGCTCTTTCCGTCAACTCACCTCGCCTTTCGACATTTAATTATCTCGGATGAGAAAAATAATCAGAGATTGGGTCAAACAAACACATCTGAAAGGTGCTTGGAGGGAAAAACCGCGACTGGCGTCCTGACAGATCGGCTGTTGGGAAACTTGGCTCTCCTCTAAACGTCAACAGCCGTGAATAGCCTCCTTTCTGAGCGCGCTATTAAACTTCATTAGAATCTATCACGGGTGTTTTGCTATTTTGATAAGCCCTACCACAGCCATACATCAACGGCGGCTTTCATTCCCCAAGCACATGCTCACCATGTTCATGTCATGTTGAGCGCTGTTGTGGTTGGAAATGCGATTTATGATTTCAACCTTTGTTTTGTTTGCGAAAACCGGCCAAAAAGGGTCCCACAGACTCGAAACGCCACCGTTCGAGTCCCTCGGCGAGCATAAAACCAACCGAACGAGAGACGGACAGTTTAGCTTGGATCAGGAGATTCTGAGGGACTTTCATCTTCGCCGGTTCACAACGGGAAACGCACAGTTCTTCCTCTCGGACCGCGTTTCCCACAATGCATAGCGTGAGTTCTGGTGGCGAGCGGGTCACTG
>NW_015778877.1:0-1017 GCF_001515625.1 Sinocyclocheilus rhinocerous | reverse complement strand
TAAAAAAAAAAATGTAAAAATTAAAAACGTTTTGCATGATGCTTCATCCATACCACTAGGTGCCAGTATAACCCCCAAGTCCACTGTCATGTCAGCCAGAGCTAATTTTTTTCAACAAATAGATTGCACCTAGATTGCAATTCTAGGAGTGACATATCCTACCATTTAAAGACTGATGGTTCTGCATTAGTGACTAATGGTGATTTCAAATGAGAGTCTGTAAACCCACCTCAGTCTCTGGTAGTGTTACCAGCCACAGCTTTATGAAGTTCTTCATGGTCAGTAACCTTAGAATTGAATTTCTAGCCACTGGCTGGCAAGTCTAATGGAGTTTAGAAGTGTGGCTCTCACAAAGGACTTTCTAAGGAATCAGGAACCTCAGCAGGTCCTATATGTTGGCCCTGAGGCACCCCAAAGGTTGTTTGAATGGGCTGTGGGTAGACATGGATGTGATGTTGACTTGCTGTTGCTGTTGGGTGGATGAGGTGGACCTCTGGCCTGGTATACTGGTCGTACTGTGGAGCTGCAGACATGTCAGTATTAAGAGGGAGAGCTGGAACTGGCAGGAAGTTCTCAATGTCATCGCCACCAGTAAGGTAGTCCATGTCGAGAATTTCTGGAGCAGTGTGCGTGGAAGAGGGCATCTGCACAAATTCATACTGGAGAAAACCTTGGATCCCAGGAGAGTAGATATTCTGAAGGCAATCTGAGGTATCCCAGTAATAGCCTGTTTTGAGTTAGAAAACCAGACAATTTGGCACATTTATCATAGATTTTAAAGAACTCAGTATACTGTAGATAAACAGATAGTTTGCATTTTAAAAAGCATTATTAAAACATTAGAGTCACCAAAATGTTTATACACTACTGTTGAAAAGTTTGGTGTCATTTAGATTTTTAAATTGTTTTTGAGAAAAAAAAAATCACTTTCTCTTTTGCTCACCAAAGCTGCATGTTTTCTATTTTAAAATATTTTGAAATGTTGTTTGAATTTATTCTTGTGATGTGTTTTTTTTT
>NW_015778876.1:0-1016 GCF_001515625.1 Sinocyclocheilus rhinocerous | reverse complement strand
CCCATTGATTTTATATATATATTTTTTAACACAACAACTGGAAACGACAGTATTTACACTCACGTGAAAAGGCAGTGCTATACACAACTTTTTGTGAAAAAGTACAGCAGTCACAGCTTAAGTTATGAGTTATTTAGTAAAGCAGCATTAAAAGATCAGGAAAATAAGTACTTTTTTTGGGGCCAAACTTTTGATCATTTATATTAAATCTACATTAGAAAAAATCTCAAACGAAGAAGTGGTAAGTTTGGTTTTGCCACATGCAGAAACTATAACCAATTATTAACAAATTATTACATGCAATCAAAGCATGATAGCATTGGAATTGTGATATAAAACATTCGACAGCATACAAAATAAAATACTTGACGCATTTGTGACCCGCGAAGCTCTGTGGTAACAAACCGCTGTACTTTTTCACACATCCACCCAAAAACTCAAACACTTCATCCTGAAACGATATATAAAAAAGCAAGTCGAAGTTATTAAAATATTTCACCGTTGAGATAAACCACTATTTATTGTATTATAGCAACAACAGTAGAAATGATTTTTAAAAAAGCAGATGAGAAGAAATCTCTCTATGCTTATTTTGCTACTGATTGCACACCATACCGAAGGAGACTTTTCTCGAAGGAAGCGTCTCGTGCTGCGTAAAAGACATCGCAGATTCAGGCGAGCCATTTAAAGGGTGCATTTTGTGACTGGTGCACATCTCACCGTTCAACAACTCTTCCTGATGTCGTTTGCATTCACGGGCAGTGGTTCGTAAAAATAAATAACAATAACAGTAAATCATTATATATTAATTTCACAGAGTTCAAACATTTGACTTGTATGAAGTTGGCTTTTTTGGCAATCGGTGAAAAAAAGAAACGATATAAAACTTGCATGCGTAAATTCAAGTGGATTTATGTAAATAAGAGATGACAAAAGTTCGCAAAATGAAACGTTTTACACAAGCATACAGCATTTTCTCATGCACATCGAGAACTCATAGATGTCCACCAACCGTC
>NW_015778875.1:0-1016 GCF_001515625.1 Sinocyclocheilus rhinocerous | reverse complement strand
CATCTCTGTTAAAATACATCAGGGGCGTTGAGATCTCTCTCCTGCTGTCCATAAAGCCTACCGCTCAGATTGTAAAATGGCCTTTCACGAGATGACACAGGAAGCACTCCCTAGCTGAGGCTCAGCCGTTCCCCACCGACCACAAATCACTGCGCACCATTCAGCTGCTCTGACAAACCCTCTCTGGGTCAGAACTGGTACAGTAACAGCTGGTTTTGAATTTAAAGGTGCAGTAATATATTCACAGATTTTATGGCTGGTTGAAGATCAGTGATTTGTTGAAATGCAATTGTCTACTATCTCCGCTGGTGGTAATGGGCTAACAGGTCAGTGCGGTCTCAGAGGAAGTGCACAGCTGACAATCAAATCCAATGTGCAGGTCTGCTTCGGTACATGTGTCTCACTCTGTCAGGACTTCACATGCTAATCAAAAACATGTTTAATTTCAGTTTATTTATGACCTGAGGAAACATGTTGTAGGGCACAGCACGAAAGGCCTTTTTTGCCTTTTACTGTCCTCTGTGGAAGTGACTGTTGCTGCAAACCTTGTTATTGGTTTCTAAGTGGATATCTTTTGACTTTTTGAATTTATATATAAGATGCTGTTGGTGAAAACATTTTATTGGTTCTAGATTTGATTTATAGATTCCTGCCCTTTTAAAATAATTTCAGGTAGCCTATTCCCAATTTTGCTTTGCAGATAGGCTCCATTTAGAATATTTATTAACTTTTTTCTAGAATCGACTATGATTCAGATTTCAGGTTTATTGAAATTAAATGTAATGTTCAAAGACATGAGTCGCCTTGATCAATCAGTAATTATGATCATTCATCTGCAGTTTTTTTATATGAGTATTTTAAATAAACGCCGTTTGGTTGTTAAAGACACGTTGTTTTTAAACGATTCCGAGTCATTGATTCATAGACTCACTCAAAAAGCCACTGGTGTAGTGATGTAACCTACAGAAAGATGCTGCGTCCCAATTTGCCTACTTATACTACGCCCTTAAAGTATG
>NW_015778874.1:0-1016 GCF_001515625.1 Sinocyclocheilus rhinocerous | reverse complement strand
CGGCACCCATTCACTGCAGAGGATCCTTTGGTGAGCAAGTGATGCTAAATTTCTCCAGATCTGTTCCGATGAAGAAAGAGCCTAATCTACATCTTGGATGGCCTGAGGGTGATTCAATTTTCAGCAAATTTTCATTTTTGGGTAAACTATTCCTTTAATATTATGTTAAAAATAGTATTTATTAGTTTTGAATGAAGAACATTTGGAAACGGCCCAACCCAGAAATTCCAAAGCAGACAATGCCTAATCCTTTATGGTTATGGTTTAGTCACATAGTAATCAACGTTAAAATTTGGTAGTTTGCAGTGCTCTGGTAATATTATCTTAATGAAAGACTGAGATGTAGTTTCCACATAAAACTTTCACAGTTTGTTTTGTACTTGCAAACCTCCACAATTGTGTTTTTATGTTTAAATGTATTTCATTTCTGGAACATTGAGAGTATATCAGTATGCACTTGCATGATAACGTTTAACTACAATTGCTTAAATAAATGAGATTTGTTGCATGTATAATATGCAATGCAAATAGCGGCACTGAATACAACAACATCAGACTCACAGATTTGCACCTTTTATCTTACACAGTTCGGGGAAATATGTTAACAGTGATTCCAAATGTTTGCAAGAGCTCTAAATAAAACCCATCTGGCCAAGGCCATGACTCAAACTTCCAAGGCTTTCATCTCTTCAGTCTTATCCTTCATCCCCATCTCGAGGTTAGCAAAGCTTTTTGATTACATAAATGAGGCCAGTGCACGAGTCTCTTGATAGTTGCATACTGCATTCATGCTGAAACATTAGGATTGCAGAGTCAGGTCCCAATGGGCATGAAACGAATGCCCCTTTCAGCTGTGAATGTTGTAACTTTGTCTGCTTAAAGCCTCAAAAGGGGTAGTTGGAAAGATTTAGATTTTGTCTTGTTAAACCTATGAAACCTATAAAAGATTACTACTTTAAAATGATAAAATATATATTATTAGGGCTGTCCTATGATTAAAATAATGTGAAATTAAT
>NW_015778873.1:0-1016 GCF_001515625.1 Sinocyclocheilus rhinocerous | reverse complement strand
TTTATTCGCTCCTTCTTTCTGCCCCTCTTTTTTGCCAAGTTATTTGTATTCAATTTCATCTGGAGATTGAGACGGTTGCAACGGAATAAGGGGGATGAGGAGGTGGAAGGAGAAAAGAGAGAGAGGAGAGCAGGCAATTAAATCTGCGATTCAGAGAGGAGCTCTCGGGTCCACGGTGCTCATGATCTTGTGAGCGTGAGCAGATTTCACGAGTGAGGGTGAGACCCTTCTGAGCGCAGGGGGTGAGAATTAAGCCTTATTTAACCAGGGAGAATGTTACATATGAGCGATTTAAATGCCGGTGCTCGTGGTGGTCACATGATGCGATTACAGCGTATGAACAATCTTAAACGTTCCATTCATTGATGGAAAAAAAGGGGAGGGGGAGACAGCACTTCTGCCTGAGTCTAAAGCATAACGCATATTTGCTAATCTCAAATGACTGGCTTTCAACTTTGAATGCAATGAAGGGGTGAAATCTGATTTAAATGTTTGAAAAGACTGGTTATGGACTGGAAATCTTAAAAATGATCTGGATTTCACATTTTACAGGAAGTAAAGAATATGAAATTGGATTTTAAGTCAACAGAGCCAGATTGAATACTGCTTAACCACTTATTTCCACTATCCAGTATATGGCTGAATAAGCACATCATATTTTTGATCAAAACATATTCCAAAGCAGTTAATATTCTAAATATAGTTATTCTTAGAATTTGTTTACATTTTATGAATAGAACTTGATTTAAATACAAATGACTGTCTAAACCTTTTAATATTGATTATAATAGCAGTAGTTCACATTAAATAATTTTGGGAAGTTGACGTGACACTGGACTGACATCAGTCTAAAACCAAAAGCAGAATTATTTTATAATTATATCATACAAGCTGCTTTTGTGAGCTCATATTATGTAGTAAGTCTACATTTTTCAATTCAATTTCAATTCAATATTTTTACTATAATACAATATTTATTAGTATAAAACAAATTATACAATATTTATTTATTAGTA
>NW_015778872.1:0-1009 GCF_001515625.1 Sinocyclocheilus rhinocerous | reverse complement strand
ACAGTGGGATATTAAGTTGAAACTGTGAAAAGTAAATTCATAATTCTTGCATATAATCTCATAATAGTGAGATATAACATTGCAATTTTAAGATATTAAGTTGTAATTATGAGAAATTAAGTCACACTTAAGGTATATAGTCTGAGGTATATAGTCACAACTGTGATATAACGTAGAATTACGAGATATAAAGTTGCAATTGTGAGATATAAAATCGTAATCACAAGAAATAAAGTCGCAGTTTACGAATTTACAAAGTTACAATAACCTTTTAATTCATTTACTCTAAGGCCTTCCATACTTAATTTTTTTTTGTTTGCTTCTCTTCTTCTATATTCTGTCTTGTTTTGCAGATGGTTGGATGTTTCCTAAAAAACACAACAAAAAGATACTAATAAAGATGGAATCAGATTTTTTGCAGTGTGTTAGGATGCGCAGTGTGTGAGTTTGCATTCCCATATACACTTCACATTCTGCATGAACGTGTGTGTGTGTGTGTGTGTGTGTGTGTGCATGTGGGTGTGAATATTGTGTGTCTATGTGTGTGAATGTGCACCTATGTTAGCGCATGTTCACACCCTCATGCGTACTTTCCCCTTCTGGGGAAGAATCCCTGGCTCAATGAATTATTCATCATACATATCTTGTTAAAGAAAAAAAAATCAAGGCAGGAGGAAATATGGTTGTTTGATATTTCCATGAAGGGAATGCTCTCCATACCAGTCCTCTGAAGAAACAGCAAGCAAGAGTTTGAACACACCAGCAGTTTGAATGTAGGCCACCGTGATGTTCTAACATACTGACTGATGCTAATCATTATGACTGGTCTTATCTCCTGCTTTCGTTCCAATTTATGACAGAGTAAACGGATGCTGTACATTGTTTTAGCATTTCTGTCTTTCGGTATGTGCGTTTGTTCACACAGCTCCACTTTAAATAGAGCACAATTTCACAGGTTATTAAGTCAGCTCATCCTGCTCTTTACATAGTGCTGATTCCTGTAATTAAC
>NW_015778871.1:0-1016 GCF_001515625.1 Sinocyclocheilus rhinocerous | reverse complement strand
CCAGGACCAGGATTGAGAACCACAGCTCTAGGAAGATTACAAAGATGCATCCACATGACCTAAGTAATATTCACAAGCTAAGTCTTGATAGTAGGATTCATAATATTGCGGATGGGGTCTGCACAGCTGTTGGAAACAAGGGATTTAAGACTTAACACTGGTCTCTCGGAGGGGTCTGTCCCACCCATGAACGCCTGATAAGCAGTATGGGGACTGAACTGATGAAGCGTGTCGCAGAAGCTGATTATATGGATGCTGTAAGGAGGGATATGAATTCTAATAATATCTGACTTTCAACGCCTGATCACGCAATGCATTGACTGTCAAGGTTTGTCGCACACTACGGCTTTAATAACCTTTAAACTTGGCAAACATCACTATTATTATTGCTCATAAACCCTTGACCTGTAGTATTAAACTTTGTAAGTTATCCCACAGTGTTTGTGGTATAAACATGAATGATGCTACAAAACATGTGGCTCTAAGAGATCAGATTTATGATCATTGCCCATAATGTTATAGAGGTTTGGAGGTGGGGATAATCTTGGATCCATCTAAACTGGCAAATGTTTACAAATATTTCCCATAATTGTATTTTGAAAGATTCATTATCATTTTCATCCTATGCATGTTAAATACATTTTTGTTTAACCGACACCATTCAACTGCTGATTAATAAAACTTAATATTAATTATGTCATGTGACTGTTACATCATGTTATGTAGCAGAAGGGAGTCAGCAAAGAAACTGCATCTAAAACTATACATACACTATAAATCTACATGCAGTTTTTTTAAATGATGCACATAAACAAATGCATTAAAAGTTGCAAAAATAATGTTAAAAATTAACCCTAGTATAAAAGGAATAATTCACCCAAAAATATACATTTGCTGAACATTTACTCACCCTCAGGCCACCCAAGATGTAAATAAGTTTGTTTCTTCATCAGAACAGATTTAGAGGAATTTAGCATTACCTCACTTGCTCGCCAGTTGGTCTTCTGCAGTGAATG
>NW_015778870.1:0-1016 GCF_001515625.1 Sinocyclocheilus rhinocerous | reverse complement strand
GGTTTTTTTTAATCAAATACAGTAGCAAAGCAAGTAAATGTTACTTGTACATAAAACGGTCTCCTGCAGTTTCACAGCTATACACGGCACAAACTTATAAATGTAACAGAGTCATGGTACACCACAGGAAATGGAACATTAGCATGCGGTTTTACATTGACCATGAATCAATATTTGTAAAGGAAGATAAATGAGATATACGAGACACTTAAGTACCTGATTTACCATTTTGAATTATGCAAAAGGAGCCAGAAATTCTAGAGATGTTTAACCATATATGACATCATTTGAATTTGCTGCTTGTTTTGTAGCTGAGCTCTTAGTGTTTTTGTTTGTACATTGTCACAATGTCATAAAACATCTGAAGATGCAGGAGATTACAAATGAATACTAGATAAAGAGCATTAATGCAGGACATCAGGTGGCGTCTCCATGTGACAAGATACGTATCACCAAATCCTTCTTTCACTGGATTGCCAGACAATAAAGAATAGAAAAAAACAATCATTGAGAGAACAAAGAATTTGCCAGGTCTTTAAAAGAGCAATCCTTAGGTATCTTTTTTTGAGCTAGACGTAATAAAACAGAGCAGCAACACCATGATTTCAAACAGTTTAAGGAAGGGGACCAGTGGTGCATGTTGAATGAACTACTCCCAGGGTGCAGTGAGAAATACGTGGGTGAAGGGACGGCTGTTGTCTTAGACCTGCTCCGATTGGAAAAGCTCAACCTGCAGTTGGTCAATTGTGGCAGGAAGATCTGCTTGATCCTCCCACTCATTCATTTACTGAAGCCATTTACGGGCAGAGAGCTGTGTCACTTCATTCATGCTCACGTTTGATATCCATGCCATATTCCCCTTCAGCACAGGTAATCAAAAAAATGGGATGCTATTTTTGTACTAGTTTTATGTATACCCTTATTTTTATGGTTTCCGGACCCACGTACAACACACAAACAAAACACACACGAAATCTGACTCCTCTTATCATAACAAAATGGATTTACTGTGTTTT
>NW_015778869.1:0-1016 GCF_001515625.1 Sinocyclocheilus rhinocerous | reverse complement strand
TTCTCAATTATTTGAATTGAAAGGTATAAAATGTATAATTATAATATATAATATAGGAGTTTTTAAAAATAATATATTGATAAAAAATCTGACATAAAAAATAATAAAACACTAAAAACTATATTAAAATTAATTAAATTCTTCAAATATTTAATATATAATAATATCAAGGAATTTAAAAAATAAACATAGCATGTGTGTGTTTGTGTAATATCAATATTGATATAAAAATATCAAATAAATATTTTTAAAATGAATAAAAGTAAAATATTAATGTAGGAACATTTGTGTTTATGTAGGTGTAATTCTGCTGCGCCCTCTTGTGGCAGACTTCTATTACAAACTCATACAAATCATATTTAATACAAATTATTATCATTATTGTTGATATCAGAATATTATATTAGTGTCAATCTCATATCCAGGTCATTTTATTTATTTAAAATGAATCAATTTATTGAAATTTGAATTTATTTTTGTGCAGTAAAACATACATATATAATTTAAACATAAGTTTAGCATAAATTACAACAGTGAAATATTAAAGTAGTAGGCCGTCGTCAAAAAACATTTTTAATCAATACAAAATAAATATAAATAAATAATCTGGATTTAATAAGAAACTTCCCAAGCAAATGTAAGTTTTATTGTAGGTATTATAGGTAATTATTTTATGAAATGCACAACATTTTAACATGCATAAATATGTAAAATATTTTCCTGCTTTTTATGTTAAATAACAATTTATTAATTATTAAATTAATGCAAAATAATGTTTTCCTCTGACTAGAAATAAAGACGTAGAAATAATTAACATGACTCGCTGTTTAAAAATAAATTATTTATTTATTTTAACAATGCAGTCCATACAAGAACACATATCATATTTTTTCTTTGGTTTATCGATCTAAAATTTCTTCTAAAAAAAGATACGTTTACCAGATGTTTAGTTGTTGCACAGTATAACGAATCATTTATTAAATAATTTTAAATCACTGCAAAAAAATATTTAACAT
>NW_015778868.1:0-1015 GCF_001515625.1 Sinocyclocheilus rhinocerous | reverse complement strand
GTCATACGCAAATAATTCACATTCACATGCGCTTTCTTCCGCTATCTCTTCAATAGTCAAGTCGAGCTTTAATTCAATTCAGATCAATTCAAGTTTATTTGTATAGCTCTTTTCACGATGCAAAAAGTTTAACTTTATTGTCATTCTGCTACATGTGTGGACATATTGTGGAATGAAATTTAGGACCACAGTACATAATAATTTACAAATGCATCGTCACTGGCCTGTGGCAGGAGCTTGTAGTCAGTGATGATCTGAATAGCTTGCCACAGGGTCAGAGAGTCTTTGCTGTCACTGAAGTGTTTGTTGATTTTTTTTTTTTTTTGAGCATTTTGTTGTTTTGCCTTCTTGATGCCACGAGACAGACTGGCTCTTGTTGTTTTGAGAGCTGCCTTATCTCCTGATCTAAATGCCTCATCTTGGATTTTTACCAGTCCACGAACTTCTGCTGTCATCCATGGCTTCTGGTTGGTACCTGTGGTGATGGTCTTGGTGACTCTCACATCATCTATGCACTTTTTGACGTAAGCAGTCACTGTTTCGGTGTACTCTTGCAGGTCTGTGTGGTCGTTGTAAGTGGCCGCCTGTCTGAACATGTTCAAGTCTGTGTGCTGAAAGCAGTCCTGCAGTGCTGAGGTAGCATCGTCTGGCTATACTGTGATCTGCTTTTGAACCGGTTTGGCAAGTTTGAGCAGTGGTTTGTATGCTGGACTTAGCATAACAGAGATGTGATCAGTGATGAATCTCTATAACACAAGAGTGTGCGGTTTATCTCAGATGCACGTGAAAAGTTGTGTCCGTTACTACTGCAACAGTTTCAGAATCATCATCGGTTCAATTCGATTAATATTAAAATAAAGTGATACATGATTAAGACAGCCAGCGCTCTGATGCTGCTGTAATGTTGTTGGTTCACAAAATCAAAATTGTGTAATTGTCTGTTGAACATACTAACTGCTGTTGTCAAAAGGAAACTTACACCCTTGCTTCAAAGACAATGAGCCAGAGTTAGCTG
>NW_015778867.1:0-1016 GCF_001515625.1 Sinocyclocheilus rhinocerous | reverse complement strand
CAAAAGGCACTTGTAAAAGACATTTACAGCTATCTAGATCATTTTTCTTTTTGGTATTTATGTAAGCTTAGTATCTTAATCCCAGGTTAAAAGGTATTTATCTTTCACTAGAATTGCTGTTGTTTATATACATATGAGAAGATTCAATCACTGCTTTGGCTTCCATATCTCTTGGAATGTAATGCAATGTACAGTATTTATTGACAATGTATGGATCAAAATAAATAAATATGTTATCTATGTTGTATTACATTATTGGACTTTAGAAAAATGGATTTATTACACGGGTTAAAAGGCAATGATTAAATCACATCACTAATAAAAATATTATATAAATAATATTTATATTAGTTATGTAGAATAAATGTATAATTATGTAGAATAATATTAAACTTAAACTATATTAATTAACATATGTCAAAATGATCAACTTTAATAGTGGAGTCTCAAATGTTTGATAAGTCAGTGATCAGATTAATACTTTTTAATATGCAAGCAACCAAACCTTCAAGTGTTTGCTCATTTTCTTTCTCCCCGTTTGCCTTTCTTTTTCATTCCCGTACTTATGGACTTGTTTATATATTTATTTTCTTTGTTGAGCTAAAGAAAACTCTAATTATACTTAATCTCAAAGGATGTAACTAGCTGAAAACAACATTCATTCATTATTAACATAACCCCAAGTGTTTGCTTAATTTGCTGTGGTTTGCTTCCTTTTTATTTTTTATTTGAATGTAATTTTTTATATATTTTTAGAAAACAATGATTACCCTTAATCATATTTAAGGACTTAACTAGTTTGTGAAAGTCTCAGAAACTGCAACATTTTAATGAAACTATTCATTTTCCCCTTGTCTAGAGTATTCTCTAATCCTCTCTCTCTCTCATTCCTGCTCTGTATCAAACACACAATAGATCTCCTCAGCATTAGTCCGTTTGATGTCTGCCATGAAAAGGAAAGCCATCGCCCCTGTGTCACTCTTCTCTGTCTTTTATTCTCTTGTTTTTACTTATTT
>NW_015778866.1:0-1016 GCF_001515625.1 Sinocyclocheilus rhinocerous | reverse complement strand
TATTAATAGAAACAACTTTTTGATAGAAACTGGGAGTATTTATGTCTAATTAACTAGATTCATTTTGTGATTCTAGAAGCTTAAAGAACTGTATTTCCTTCAATACAAACAATAGTTAGTGTGGGAAAATGGAAAAACTATAATTTCAGTTTTTATCTCGATCATGTGTTTTTGTTTTTAGCATTTTTGTTTAGATTGTTTTAACATCTTAATAATTTATTATTTTAAATACTCATCCTGCAGACTCAACCCAGCAAGTGGCTTCCTAGTTGAGAACCGCTGGTTTAGTAGCTCTAACCAGTTGGTTAGAGCTGGTCTACTAGGTTGACCTCAGCCCTGCTGGATGGTTTCCCAGCTGATCAACCACCTAAACCAACTTTAACCATTTAGAAACCTTGAAACTTAGTTCATTTTAGTTCTTGCAGGGTAATCATAGTTTACTTTGCTGGGACTGGGACTGTGCCTGTGGATTGTGCACTTCATGTCATTCTGAGGGATGTTTCACTCAAAAATGAAAATTCTGTCGTCATTTACTCACCCTCAAGTTGTTCTAAGTATGTTGGTAGCCAAACATTTGACGGTAGACATCGACTTTCTGTACTATGGAAGTCAGTGGATACCGTCAACTATTTGGTAACATTCTTCAAAATATATTATTTTGTGTTCAACAGAAGAAAAAAAACTCATACAGGTTTGGAACAACTTGAGGGTCAGTAAATGATAGAATTGTCATTTTTGGGTATCTATCACTTTTTTTGGGTAAACTATCCCTTTAACCCAGCAGCTGAAATCAAACCTGCAACTTTTGCTTACCAGTCCCAAATTTGCGCAATTCATCAGTTATTTGTTATTGAGAATATCTTGTTTCAGTTGTACATGTCAGATTACAGAAGTTCTGTACTGTATCATTACAGCTGTTTCCTGTCGGTACTATAGAGTGGGGGAACTATGACGTCAGAACCCGGAAGTGCAATTCGCCGCGGGTTCCTTCAAGATTTTCCTATGGGGTTTTATAA
>NW_015778865.1:0-1016 GCF_001515625.1 Sinocyclocheilus rhinocerous | reverse complement strand
GTTTATTCATAAATCACCATGGTTATATTAAAATTAATTTTCATTCATAAATCCGTATACTTATTTATGAATCTACATGCAACTTATACATTTATTTAGTCATTAATAAGTATGATTACTTATCTAACGTATGTTTCTTGAGTATTTACTTATTATTTAAACATTCTTATTTTAAAATTTTTGTTTATTCATAAACCAGTATACTTAATTTTGAATCTGCATGTTTAATGCTTTATTTTGCTTATAAGTCGCTAATGCACAAGTATGTTTATTCATAATGAAATTATATTTTTCATGAATCAACATATTTATTTAAAAATGAGAATGTTTATTTATGAATCGATATGTTTGATTATAAATAAATTTACTTTTTATATTCATGCTAATACGGTAATTGATTTGTATGTTTATTAATAAATCAATTCAATTGTTTTACCATTATTTGAACATTAAGTTAGTCTTGAATCAGTTTGTTTTTTTCTTCCATAGTCCAATACTTTTATTCATGAATACATTTCTTTATTCATGTTTATTCATGACTGAATGTAAAACAGCACTGAGATTCTCTTTGTTTCTCACCATGGATGACCGAGCGCCTGTTCGGTGGTGAAGCGCTTGTTAGGGTTTTTCTCCAGCATGTGCCTGATGAAGTCCTTTGCTGCAGAAATCAAAAGGAAACAGAATTTAGTCTCAATTATTCACAGGGTAAAAACAGAGATCTATGCCTGAATAATCTTTATAGGAGTTGTTGTAATACAGCTGATTGCCTCCAGGTGGCAGTAATCTGAATCAGTCATAAATAGACTGGCTGAGTCAAGTGAGTCGAATAGTGGATCAAGTGAGTCGATTCACCGAATCAATAGGATCTGTTCACTAAATCAATTCATTTGAGTTGCTGAATCAATTAAATCAATCACTGAATCAAATCTATGTAATGATAATCAGTTATGAACTGATTCACTAAAATGGAAAGCTGAATGAATTGAACTGATCTGAACTGACAAAAGAAAATAGAG
>NW_015778864.1:0-1015 GCF_001515625.1 Sinocyclocheilus rhinocerous | reverse complement strand
TTTTTTTTCATTTTAAAAGTAATTAAAATCGTGCTGATTAACATTGTTAATTTGTTGCTTGTTAATGTCAGTAGGCTATGTTAAAAGAGTGTAATATAGGCTATTGCTTAAGGTATGCATATTACTTATGTTTAATTATTTTGTGGATTATTTTGTTGTTATTGTTTTTTAACTATGTTGAAAATAAACTTTAGGATGAGAAATTTGTTGAGAATTTGCATAAGTGATGTTTTTATTATTATTACTTTTTGGATTGGACTGTATATTCTGTTTTAGTTTCTTGTGGATGGTGTTTCATCTGCAATTTTTAGGCAATGTTTTATTTAAAAATATAATAAAATGTTTGTGCATTTATTTATTTTTTAAGAGTGTATTATTTATTTATTTTTTACAACGATCACGAGTAAATGTTTAGCCAATTGCAGCGTTGAGTTTTACGTAGTTAATGAGGAGCTTTTCCGGATTTATCTAGTTCTAGTTGAACGTTGGATGGAGGTGTTCTTTCAGCGGTAATTTCTGAGGTAATTTATAATTTATAATAGAATGGTGAGCAATCGTTTAATGATGTACTCTTTAGTTTAAAATCTTTTCTTAAGGTATGTAAAAAATATGTTTATTATATTATTTAAATTGTTTGGTACAATATGTATATATTTAGTTTGTTTTTCATGCTATTAGAGTAGTAGTTTTTGAGGTAATTTTTATTGCAAAAATTATTGTGGACTGTTTCATTTGGTGATCTTTTTATTTGTAATATATTCTTTGTAGAATGAGTGTAACGATTTATTCTTTTTGTCGATGCGTTTATCACAAATCTTGAGTGTGCAAATGCATCGATCTAGAAATATGTATTTATGAATAGTGAGTCGTTGATTAAATTAATAATTGATTGAACGTATTCAAATTAAATTAATAGTGATTTAGCTGTGTTGGCCTAATATGTATAAATATTAAAGTGACAAAGCTTAAATTGATTTGGAGGTTGTGTGTCGTTATTTGCTCTTGTTCACAGATA
>NW_015778863.1:0-1016 GCF_001515625.1 Sinocyclocheilus rhinocerous | reverse complement strand
AAAATGAATTTAATTTCAAAGCCAGATAACCACATCATATTCGTTTATGAGGGTGTGTTTTTGAAAGCAGAGATGGAACAATGGATTCAAACACCAAACGTCTTTTGTGCTGTACGATAAACTCTGCTGGAAAGAATGAGTTTAGTTGGATAAGTACATGAAGGAAGATGACAAACAAACTTTAGAATAATCCAAGATGTTATAATACTGAAAATGGCCCAATGTAGTAGTAATGTAATTAATAGCAATGTAATAAACATGTAATAATTCCTTATTCTCAATTATACATCATCAAGAAGACACAGTATTGTAAGTATTTGCAGTTGTTTTTTCTTTCGAGAATGCGAGGGAACATGGATTTCTCATACACACTAAACCACCATTGTTCTCAATCTAACACAAACTTCCTGAAACAAATTGTATCAATCTGCAAGCATCCGCCTTCTGATTTCCACCAAGAACACGCTCCCTCATCAGCTTGTGCACGTGTGTGTGAGTGTGCTTGTGTGTGTTTTAAGGGCTTTATTTGCTTTAAAAAAAAGTTGACATGTGTGCGTGTCTGGGAAATACTTTACCTTGAATGAGAGAAGCAATTTGTTGTGATTTCTGAGATGGATGTTCTCTTAGTATGTCTAGAGCACTTCTTCCTTGGCAATCTCTGACGTTGGCATCAATCCCTGGAGGGGAAAAGTTTTTTTTGATTTTCATTTTTAGATTAGCATTAATAAATGTTTTTAATTTGCATATTTTGTATATTTTGTATTGTATATATCATAGCTTGTATATTTTGTGTAATAGCTGCTTCTTGTCTAATTATATGGTTCTTTTTGGCAGAACACAGTGGAATATTCATTTCAATTAGAACATTCAATATTGATCGCAATAAAATTCAGGTCGTTTTCTCTATAATTTTTAGTATTTTATTTTATTTCTGCACATATAAAGTTGATATTTTAACAATAAATCTATATAAGGTATATATATATATAAGTTATATAAGTTATATATAATTTATT
>NW_015778862.1:0-1015 GCF_001515625.1 Sinocyclocheilus rhinocerous | reverse complement strand
TACTCGCTCATTATATACATTTGGCAAATTTTGAACACAGAAAAGTTTCATAGTGCTGCTTTAACTTGTAAATTGTACAGTTTGCAACAGACATTAACACATGGCAGAACATCTGGAGACCATCGCAAACTACACGAGTGACAAAACAACCAGCAAAGAGGACGAGAGCCAATCTACTGAAGCAGTAGAGCAACAGATGCTGACACGAGTCAGACTGAACAGCATTGAGAATGATCGACCAAACTGTGAGTATTTATGATCTTTAGGATAAAACAAGTGCATGTCTTTCATCATCAACTGCTCGTCTTCTCTGTAATGTGAACTTCAGAGGTGTACCGATCGAAAGATGTGAATATAAATCAGACTATACTCGAGTGCCTATATGTCTGTTGAAATAGCCTACAGTAATAATCTTCAGCAGCTGGACTAACGCCAAAACAGGAAACAAACCATAGATAGTAATATTTCTCACTGGAGCAGTTTGGAGCTTGTAACAGATACAGTAACACTGTATTTAAAATATTAAACTCTGTATAAAATCGTTGAGCATGTTGTTGTTGCATGCGATCTCTGGTGTATACTGATTGTTTCACAAGTGATCTGTGATAGTAACAATAAAACTATTCATAACTGATTCATAACTGATTTTTGAAATTTAAGAGTGTGGTACATTATTTGCAGCGTATGAACTTGTAAAAGTGTGGCAATGGACACTCAACGTAGAAAGTCTTGAGCTGAAAGAGGGGCTTCATGATCCTTTAATAAATAAATAAATGTAAGTGATCAGAATCAGCTGATCTTAATGTTAAAACAATGGCAAATGTTTGATCGGCGCACCACTAGTAAAACTGATCCTAAATATTAACATTTATCCACTTGGCCTACATGAAAATAATCAGGTGTTTGTGTTTGTGATTTCTAGTTTCTCAGGATTCACACAGAGCTGTAGAGATTCAATCTGATGTTTCACAGAGAGACATTCAAATATGAGGTGAGATATTAAAGGGATAGTTCA
>NW_015778861.1:0-1015 GCF_001515625.1 Sinocyclocheilus rhinocerous | reverse complement strand
GCGAGATAAAATTTTGGCCTGCGTGTTCTAACTGGCAAAGACAAGACCCCGCAGAGGTCACACACAAACAGACGGACGGACACACACACACCGAATCAACACAGCCTTGCGCCTGTAATTGAAAATGACGGAAAAAAAACCTTCATGTTAAAACAAGGTGAGTAAATGTCTTCAAGGATGGACTTTATTACATGACAACACATGTAGACAAAGAGGAGAAGAGCGGGAAGATGACACATAAATGAACACACGCGCTAGCATCAATTCTCAAGGTGCTTGTAGGATGGGCCTATTATAGCCTGTCAAATATACAAAATAATTAACAGCTCACTGTTGTGAAACAAGAATATGTCCAACTGCTAATTGCGTAACCTATGACTGGACATCCTGAGTGAACTAGGGATGAAGAAATACTCATAACTCAGTACAGATATATCAAGTATCCAAGCAAAAAAAGTATAGCTGCTGCAAAAATATACAATAGTTAAAGTGTAAAGGTGTTGTTCTGCAATTTTTCGCAGTCGAAACTGAGTCATTTCAATAGGAATCTAGCCAAACTGAGTAGTAATGTCTAAGTTTTGTTGAGATTTTGCTAATGTGACCAATTCTATCAATAAATGCTCTCCATAAAGGGACAGTTCACCCAAAAATAACAATGTACTCACCCTCACATCATTCCAAACTGTTTTTGTCCATAAAATTAAAATCATTTGGATATTGCTGATTATAATTATTATTAATTTCATGCCAATTTGCAGGCATATTCTAATTTCACTACTAAGCGTACATCAGAATCAGATCGACTAAAGTCAGTATTTCCATCCTCTTATCCCAGAAAAGAATTCAAAACAAGATTTTGAAAGCTGCAAATCAATCTGAAATGAATCTTGTTATAAGTTGGAAAACAAATTACAATCTACAACAGACAAACTGGGAGAAAACTTTCCAGTGGTGATTTTTTTTTGTTTTTTTTTTGAGGAGGGAGATTGTTTAAAAGTGACTGTGATAGATACTG
>NW_015778860.1:0-1015 GCF_001515625.1 Sinocyclocheilus rhinocerous | reverse complement strand
GGATGCTGTGGATTTCCTCTGGTTTATTTCTGTTGCTGACATCCTGCCTGATTTGAAATGCCAGTGTGTGTGTGTGTGTGTGTGTGAGCAAGACTTGTTTTACAGTGTAGACATGTGAGCAACCCACACATGGAGCTGCCAGTGCCAAATGTATCTGTTTACAGCTTGGGCAGGGTTAACTATTATATTTACAGTAATATGAAATAGTACATTTGTACTTTTAGCAATAAAGCAAACAGAAGCAATCTAATTTTCAATAAGTTTTTGGGGATTTCAGCTAACATGAGCACATTGACTCGACAGAAATTTAGAAAAGTTTGACTGTATGCCAATGAGTAAGGCTAATTCACCATGGGTCCTATTGGTATTTCTAATGGGCTTTCAATAGCAGTTCTTTATGTTGTAGAACAGGAAAGTCCCTGTAAGTAGTGTTAACCACAGACCTTACCCATAAATTTAAAACTGCTTTTTTATTTAACCCATTAGCTATTCCAGAGGGAATCCATAGCAAAATAGCCTTCGAGTTGGTTCATGACTAAACAGCCTAATTAGATGTATAACAAGCTCATGTGACAATAATGTTGCTGGTTATGTTGAAATGGTTCAAATATTTTAATTCTCTTCTGGGTTTTAGGACTACAAATAGAACAGCTCTGTAAATCTAATTTGTGATGATTTTCAAAAGCTATGGCCAGTTGTGCAGCCCATCAACAGCATTAAAAGAGAAACACTAAATCACTTAGCAAATATACACACACAAATTCACATGCACAAATGTGTTACTGTGAACCAAGTAGGCAACACAAACCTTGAGTTTTCTAATTCTCTGCTCAATAGTGTGTATATCTGCACTAAGATCTTTCCCTCTCAGTTCTTCTAACTCCGCCTCGGCCTGGCTGAGCCACGCCTCCATGGCGTCCAGGTCAGAGGTTATCTTTTGCAATAGCACCAGGTCTTCTCTCTCTTTGTGATCTGAATCAGCAGACTGGGCCTGGATCAGCTCCCAACGCTCAAT
>NW_015778859.1:0-1015 GCF_001515625.1 Sinocyclocheilus rhinocerous | reverse complement strand
TTTTTTTTGTTTTTGACATTTTTGCAGTAAATAAATTATTGTGATTACACTAAATATGAACATATTTTAAAGAAATGATCAGATAAAAAAATATTAGGTTTAGAGGCAGAAATGGGATTGGCAGTTTTTTGTTTTTTTTGGCTATATTGTTATTAAAATTGTCATTGGAGTCCTACATATTTCTGTCCATTACTAAATTTTTTTTTTGATATTCTCTATAAAATGGTCATATTTAGGTTTGGGACTCTAAATGTATCTATAAAATGGTCAAAGTGCAAATAATAATGTTTACATTTTAGATGTTGTCAGTACATCCATACTGTACATTTCAGCATCTATCCAAATGTTGTACCTGGTAAACGTTTCATACTAACATCTGTGAGACCAGGCTGACATATCCTATATTTCACAGGGCTAAACTCTGAATATACATCTCCTAGATGAGTCATCAGTAGTTCTGGTTTGTCTTCCTCAGAGAGAAAAGCTCAAATGTCGTTCAGATCCAGACATGCACAAACTCTCTCAACTCAACTGTCATGATTTACACTTTTCCCCTCTCCTCTTCTCTAGTATCGATTTTTCCCTCACCTTGCAGTCAAGTCTCGAGGAGGACGCAGACGTGGGCCAGATGATTTTGTATATTTAAATCTTTTAGTTTCAGGTCACCTTCATCAATCATGTAATTCCCATTATTAAAATAAATTATTCCCAGCCAGCAGAACCACCTATCTGACTATAGCATGAATTATGAATACACTGATTCTGGAAAGGCACAAGTCTGGTGAAAAATGTGCATTAAAACCATAAAAACACAGAATATCTGACCGGAGAACGAAGAGACGCATCTACCTTGTGAAACGCTCATGCTTGATATTTAATCTGATATTTACCAGAACACAATGTTACTGACTTCATGAAAGTTCATTGTTTACTTATCAGGGACCTTAAAGAAATACGTCCCCCAAAAAAGAAATTTAGCTGAAAATGTGTGAGTATATACATATATATATATATA
>NW_015778858.1:0-1015 GCF_001515625.1 Sinocyclocheilus rhinocerous | reverse complement strand
TTTTAATTATTATATTATAATATTATATATTGTTATATTTTTTATTTATATTTTTATTATATTTTTAAGAGAAAAAAATGATCATTTCTAGGTCTTTTTTACTGAAACTGTTAAGTAAAAAAAATGCAAATTAACAAAAGCTTTTGTTAATTCTTCATGTTTGTGTTCACAGTGCATTAACTAACATATACAAATGTATAAATTAAGACATTAAGAAACACTAATGTAGTTAACTAATGTTAACAAATGAAACCTTACTGTAAAGTGTCAACAGTCCTAAAAAAACAGGTTTCAGTTTCTTCAGGCAAAATACAATTTCTTTCTCATTTCTTTTGTTATCTGTATGAAATATGACTCAGACATGTCAGCCAAATCATCTACTAAACGGAGTCTGAACTTGGCTGGACTCCCCAGTTTTTTCCCCTGCTTTCTACAATACCGCTGTCTCTGTGAATCAGACCAACGGGTCTCTAGGAAACTAAGCGAGGGATATTTGTCCTGGCGGGAGCTGATCGTCTAATTCAGACAAATCTCAAGCAAAGTCAACCCTGGAGGATGCATTAAAACGACCCCCGGAGTCAAACCAACAGAGAACAAGAGACTTTTCATTTTATTCTTCTAGATCACATTTAAGCTGCTTGTTCCTTCTCTGGGTTTTCACTGATGTCTCGCCTCATCCTTCCGTTTCATTACTCGGGCGTTCTTTATGCTCTCTTTTCTCGCGCTGGTCCATCTGCCATGTGGGTTTAATACACTGACCCATTTAAGAGAAAGAAACCTCGTTGACTCACCCAATCACATTACACAAACCCACAGCGACCACCAAACAACAACAGCGCATTAACCGCTCAAAGAGTCTCGACCGGCAAGCTAACCGTGCAACCGACTTCCAATAAAGCCACGTTTGCCTTCGGCGCAATGCAGCTTTGCATTAATGCAGGCCGTGAACCAGAGGTCACATCAGAGATGCAGCGGCCAGAATGATGCCAGACAGCCGGCTCATCATCTTCCTGAG
>NW_015778857.1:0-1013 GCF_001515625.1 Sinocyclocheilus rhinocerous | reverse complement strand
CAGTGTGTGTTTTGCTGTAAATTGTGCTGATAGTGAGTGGGTGAGGAAGTGTGTGTGTGTGTGTGTGTGTGTGCTGTTTTCCTGGTGTGAAGGGCCTGCTGTGAGCAAAGGTAGGTCAGAGCGCACAGAGACCATAATTATACACTTTAACACTTCTGTATAGAGAAAGTGTGGACTGTTCATATGTGTGTTTGAACAGTTTGAGCTCAATTAGCTGTTTGATTTTACTGCAGTTTGTGCAGTGTGATCTTAAGCTGTGTATGATGTGTTTTCATGAATAGATGTGTGTGGTGTGCATAAACTATGTTCATACTTCTTTTTTTTTTTTGAGAGCAGGGACTGTCGAGATCCAAAAAGCACCTTAAAAGTAGTCAATATTACTCCTTTGCTATATTCCAAGTCGTATGATATCTTTGAGTGAGGAACAAGCCCAAATTTAAGTGGTTATTCAGTTATAACTTCATTCAAACGTGCAAATTTCTCTTGCTCGAACAGTAGAGCATTTAGGTCATGGGTCCGATTCTAAAGGAATGCATGAACTGATAAAACGTATACCTCGAATGCAATGTAAGTCACTTTGGTTAAAAGCATCTGCTGAATGCATGAATGTAAAGATTTCAACTTATTATGCTCATAGATGTGCCAGGTTTACATTAATGACACTTTGTAACCAAATGCAAGCTTGAAGTTGAAATGCAATGCAGAAATGTGAATGGTTTTTCAGAGTTGTGGAGGAGAAATTATCAGTGAATAGGCTCTAATGTTTGGTGTGGTTTTCTCACAAAGCATCCTATGACTTCAGTAGTCATAAGGAAGTTGTGCAAAAGTTGTGTGACATTGTAAAGACACTTTCATGGTCAAAACCTGGTTAAAAGATCCACGCTTGACTGTCTTTTAAAAGCCCATCTCTCTCTGTCTGTCACATGCTCATAAAACAGCACATGTGTCAGCCAGCCATCAGAGAGTCAGTCAGACCTGTTGCAGTGTGAGACTTCCTATCTATCTATCTATCT
>NW_015778856.1:0-1015 GCF_001515625.1 Sinocyclocheilus rhinocerous | reverse complement strand
AGCTGAATTTTCAGCAGCCATTACTCCAGTCTTCAGTGATCCTTCGGAAATCATTCTAATATGCCAAATACCATCATGAAATGTTGGATGGAAGTTAATGGGCAACTGTATTAACAACTACATTGCAAATCAAATAATTTAATCATTTTAGAAACTAAATACTATAGAATCCTTTAGGAATTATTTTAAGGAGGTTAGCTGCAAATGAGATATCCCTGCTAATTCATTCGCATCCTAAATATGACTACTACCCTGACTAAGGTCCATAATAATCTACAGCATGTACCAGATTTATTGACAACAGTCAACACTTTGCAAGACTAAACAGTCTGCCCCGTTGCTCTCACTACACAAAGACTATCTTGTCAAGCAGGGATAGAAGCAAAAACTATTACAGTGAAAAGCATGGTGCAGAATTGCCAGAACCATGTACCGGTGAGCACTGGCTCCCATCAAGCACTGGTGTGTTTATTCCACCACAGTGTGCGCCATCCAACTTTGAAGGACTGTAATGCACCACAACGACTCCATAAACCAGAGTTCTAGTTTTATGACGGGAGCAAGCGAGGAAAATAATAACACTGAAATAAGCGGCGCTTAGAAACCGGTGGGACGTGAGCGATTAGAGACACATAAAAAGAACAAGATTGAAATGAGAGCCGGAATAGGGTGTTTTGCCCCCCGAAGCAACGTGGAGAACAGCAAAGGGGCCACATTACATTCCTCAAGTGAAATGATTTTTCAATTAGTGTGTGAACTGCGTTTGGAAGAGGGGGAGTCTATCCGAGGAGGGGTCTCAGATTCAATCAGTTCAGCTGCAGACGGAGGGCACTGTGTGAATGTGTGAGGGGGGTTTGGCGTCACCGCAAGGGAATGTCTCTCTCTCTCTCTCTCTCTTTCCTCCCCTTACCCAGCCGCCTGGCCCTGGAGCCAACGAGAGACACATTGTTTAGTCTAAATCCTGCCAGCACAGGGCTACACACTCCAGACCCCTTCACACACATGGCAAAACACA
>NW_015778855.1:0-1014 GCF_001515625.1 Sinocyclocheilus rhinocerous | reverse complement strand
AAAACATGGACTAATTTTCATTTTTGGGTGAACTAACCCTTTAATAACCATGACTGGAAAAAGCCAATAATCCAACAATTTGGAAAATTTTAATAAAAAAATGTGGTTCCATTTTACCAGCAATCAATCAAATTAAACCAAAAGATAATGGTTCAAATGAATTCAAGATAGTATTTTCATTTATGGGTGAAATCTTCCTGTAGAACAGTGACAAGAAAAACCAACACAACAGAAACGCCCTTATACCTGCTTGTTTTATCAGAACAATCTGGGCAAGGTGAGAGTGCATCGTGTAAAATCATCATCAATGAAGGGTGTGTAAAGTCGAAACATGGCTTGACAACAGACAAATTTCACCTAAATGGACTAATTGCTTAAGAAGATTAACAACATACTTTCTTAAAGAAGTTTCCCTTTACAGAGTTCACCGGTTCTATGTGTTTGACATCAGCACTAACACAACACGGCTGAAGCTGTGAGACTGAATGCTTCACATAATGAACATTACTGTGGCATACTAGACAAAGAGGTCAAGGCTAAATGCTTGAACATTTTTGAAGGTGTTTGTTTTGTGTGTGATGGAGCAAAAAAAAGTGAAAGAGGAAGTAAGATGTAGACACTAGACAGTTTAAACCTAAAACATCTAAGCTAAGTCATGAAGACACACTGAGGAAGTGAGACCTGCAAGAATAGCTGTATGTGTGATAGAGAATGGGTTTACAGAGCTATTTGTGAAACTATTTTTGATATGAAATAAAGTTCCAGCTTTCAAATTCTGCCAATTTCTTCACTAAATCAAACAATATTATATCATATAAACTGCTCTAAATATATTAAAACATTACATAGTCACATATATATAAAAAAGTAAAATAAGCGTTCTCCCTTGTGCATACAAGCTTAGGAATAAGATCCAGCTTGACTGCATCTAGAACCACACAATGCCCTTCTCAGTGAAACGACTCTCTGTGTGTAAACACAACAGCCCCATTCATGACAGTGCTCAATAAATAA
>NW_015778854.1:0-1015 GCF_001515625.1 Sinocyclocheilus rhinocerous | reverse complement strand
GCCCCTGCTCACAGCTTGCCATTTCTGTTATCGCCCCCTAGTGGAGCGGATGTTTGAATGTCTTCAGACAAAACGAAGAGCTTCAGAAATCAGGTACTTTTAAAGAGCGGTCTGTAAAGATCATACAGAGTACGAGAGCTCCCCAATCCCACTGTCACTTCCACTGTGCAATATTAGTGTTCGTTGAGATGTTTACCAGGTCAAAGTCTATTTTTCTGAAGAGTCAAGTTAAGCTCACGTAGAGTCGAGAGTGAGCCGCTCTGCAGTTCTCAGTATGGGAAAGCAGCACAAACAGACGCGTTTATCCTGGACAGTGTGGGACAAAAAAAGACTGAACACATACAAGCGCTCTGAGAGATTTGTTACCTAACCTTTAATTTATTTGTACTTTTGATGTCAGACTTTTGTTTTATTAAAGGAATGGTTGACCCAAAAATGAAACGTCTACTCGCCCTAATGTTGTTCCAGACATGGTTTATTTTGTACAATTATTGTGAAAGGTGTAATAGCAGCTCTTTTCTACGTTGTGTTAGATTTGACATGAGATGTTTTTGACGATTAACTATAGTCATGAAGAAGTCATATGGGCTTATTTGAGGGTTCTCTTTTATTAATTGTTTTGTTCTACCCATGTAGTTTCACTGTGTGGAAAAGAGCAGCTTGGACATTCTGCAAAGTAGCTCAAAGTTTGTTTAGGGGTTAAAAAAATACTCCTAAATCAAAGTAATTTTATATTTCTTATGATAAAGTCATACAGGTTTGGAACAGCTGAGTAAATGACAGAATTTCCATTTTGGGTAAAATTATTCTGCTTGCAAAAAGTGGGAGATCAAAGAAAATTTGGTACGTTTGGTAATTTCAGTGTGAGTTTGTGTCCCTGCTGCAGTGGTACTTGGTGCATTACCTGCGATTATGAGCGAGGGACATTTATTTATAACAGATTATAATCTGAGAGGGAGCTACTATTTTTAAACGATATTGCATTGTATAACAGCCACTTTTGTTTGTTGTATTT
>NW_015778853.1:0-1015 GCF_001515625.1 Sinocyclocheilus rhinocerous | reverse complement strand
GCTGTCATCATTTACTCATCCTCAAGTTGTTCCAAACCTGTATGAATTTCTTTCTTCTGTTTAGAATATATTTTGAAAAATGCTGGGAAACAAACAGTGATTGACTTTCATAGTATGGAAAAAATGTCAATGGCTACCATTAACTGTTTGGTTACCAACATTCTTAAAAATATCTGCTTTTGTGTTCGACAGAAGAAAGAAACTCATACATTTTTGGAACAACTTTAGGGTGAGTAAATGATGACAGAACCACTGTTCTATAATAGTGAACATTATATAGATCAGTGGACAGAGCTTTAATGTTTGGGTGAACTATCCCTTTAAATAACGGTACTAATGGGACCTGGTTGTAAAGTGTTACCATATATTCTTTTGTTTGCTTATGAGTTCACAGATGAAAACAATGTCTGAATCACTGAACATCACATTTTCACACCGAAATAATCATTCTTCAGGCTGTGGATGTGAAGAAAAGCTGTGAAAATGAATTTGTTTTAAGAGCACTGAATGAAAAAGGTTTGATAAACTAAAATGTGTAAATTAGGAAAATTATACAACACATTATTCATGTGTTGATCAAGTCACATCCATTAATTGGGAGACGGGCTGAAACAATACTCATGTTTGCATGACCCAGTGCAATTATCAGTTAGTGGAAGTTACATCACACCACCTAAAGCTTTAATACCTCTCTGTGCTCTCTGACTTATGGGAAAAGACACTATAAAGAACAGATTAAATGTGTCCCAGTCAATATTTCATCTCTGCAAAACACCAACCTCAAAAGCATAATAGTGTGGCAAGTGATTTTTGGTCAGATGAGACACCTAGTACTAATTTAAAGCACTTGTGCTTCTTCATTACTGAACCTTTTGCTAAAACAAGAAACACAAACAAAAAAAACTAAATAAGCAAATATGTGTGCACACACACCCACACAGTCCTTTTCCTGGACGAAATGCATTTTGTGACATGCTGCGGGGATTGTGTCTGTTGTAGACATGTGCCTATATAT
>NW_015778852.1:0-1015 GCF_001515625.1 Sinocyclocheilus rhinocerous | reverse complement strand
CTGAATCTGATCACCCAGGCTGTGCGGTCAGAGGAGCTGGAGACGATTGAAGAGCAGGGCTCCCTGTGCATGGCTGCAGGACCAGCCAGACATTAGCGGTGTCATACGCTTTCAATTATTCATCCAGTGCAGAATGTGAGTGAAAGGTAATTCAGGGAAATGTGGCACAGTCATACTGTGTTTGATTCCACTGGTGTTCAACTAAATACCCATTTTTTTTTATTAGACTTAGGTATTTGCTAGAAATCTACTGTAGTTTTTTGGTTGTAAATTGCAGGTTTAAAGTCTGAGAAAAAAAAGAGAATTTGCACAAAGGAAATGCCAACGTTGTCTTAGACAAAAGCGCATAAACATTTTGCGGAATACCAACTGGAAACACACTTACAGTATCTGTGAACTACTAGAAGGCTCCAGAAATCCACAGTCAAGCACCAGGAAACCCCAGAAATCTCCCCCTCTGTTACTGTGGACTTTACACTGTCCTTAACCTGCAGTCCAGCATGAAGATCAGTGAAATGGTTTACACCATCATAGATAATAAACATTTGTTGTCGCTTGTACACTTGTTCTGAATGCTGACAGCCATAAACATTTGTTCTTTAGCTACTATGTGTGAGCTCAAGTACCCACGCACATCTCTGCCATGAGCCATCGTCATTTTTAAATGGATTTTTATCTCCTTTATATTCTTGATTTTAACAGGTTCTGTTCTAATAAGTTTATTATTGTGTTATTTTTTATTTTATAGTGATTGTATCCTTTGAGTCATTTGGCCATTTTATGTGTGTCTGTAATTTATTGATGATTAGTGCTATTTATCGTAAATCAGACATGATAATATCAAAATGAAGTTTATTTTTTTCTGCTGTATTCTGTATCTCAAAATTAAAATATAATTCTGAGAGTCTGTGGATTTAATATTGCAGATATACTATTCACTGTATTTTTCAAAGCAGAAGTAAGCTATTTCTTGTGAATGTGCAAGACTTCAGATTCTTTTGCTAATATAGGGGGG
>NW_015778851.1:0-1010 GCF_001515625.1 Sinocyclocheilus rhinocerous | reverse complement strand
TAAGGGATCTAAAATATGGTCATGCAGAATAAGGCATTAATATTTCCTTCTATATACTAATAAACAGCCAATATGCTAGTCATATGCATGCTAATAAGTAACTAGTTAATAGTGAGAACTGGTCCCTAAAGTAAAGTGTTACCCATCGTTTTAATATGGCACTTACAAGAATTATTCAGTAAAAACCTTTTCATTATTTAAAGAAATTTTTATTAAGTTGTCTAAATCATCCTTTTGATGATGACTAATTTTCTTCTAGGTAGATTAACTTTGTTTTACAGTAAGGCTTCATAAGTCACCGGAAGTCTGTGGGTCTTTGGGTAAATATCTTGAATTATTCTGTTAAAACTAGTTCATTGTTTGAGCTGTAAAGTTGCTTTTGTTGGACTATCTGTCTAGTTGGATGAACATGTGCTTGCGTTGGTTACTGATATAATTAGTTAGTAGTTTATTAGTAGATTGCTTCAAGTAAAAGGTCAATTTCAAGCTATTACTGTGCATGTAATGGAAAACCGAGTTTAGCAGCTTTGTGGTCAAAACATTGTAGATTGGATGCAACCTCATGCCAACACTTACCAAGTTTGGACAGAGTTTGGCAGAGTAAAAGCTTGGACACACTAAGCTGAATTAGTTTCTTATGATCTTAAAAACCTTTTGATCTAAAGGCTTTTGCTTACATTCCTGAAAATAGGTTTGTAGACAAATATCAAATGTGACAACTTCACAAACCCATTTTTATTGGATGAGTTGGAGCAGATAGCGAGGGAAAAGCAGCCAACAAATGTCCAGCATACATGTGAACACCTGCAAAAGTTGTTTAAAAAGCATCCCAGAATGCACTTCATGAAATTAGTTGAGAGAAAGTCCAGAATAAGCAGAGCTGGAATCTAGACAAAGGGTGATGATTTTGAAGAAGCTCAAATATAAGATTTGGGAATATTTTACAATATATATATATATATATATATATATAGTTTAGTTTAGTTTAGTTTATTTATTTATTTAACAGG
>NW_015778850.1:0-1015 GCF_001515625.1 Sinocyclocheilus rhinocerous | reverse complement strand
ATACAACACATGCATACTGTTTCACATAATATTTGCAAAAAAAAAGTATACAGTATACAGTATACAGTATGCAGTACACTAGCAGAGTTACCTGTGTGCAGATTTGGTCTGCAGCTCTGGGGAAAGAGGCTCCGACAGCGTCTCGGCCGTGTCTCCTTCACTGTACACTAGGGGGCGCCCACAGTCCGTCAGCGTGCTGTCACTCAAACTAGTCCCGAGAGAGAGGCGCTTCAGTATGGAGGCAGCACCTCCCCTGTCCTCCTCCTCCTCTCTCTCCCACAGGTACGGCTCCGGTGCGCCTAGGTACTTTGCCAGGCGCCGAAGCTCCCGGCGTCGCTGCCTCAGCTGATCCTGGATCAGAATCATCATGGTATCGCCACCCTCATCTTCCCTATCGCTTCCTGGCGGCACATCTGTGAACATGAGCACATCTGCTTAGGGGCTGAAGCGCTGACCAGATGCTCTGCTTTCCAAACAAAGGAAAGAACCATCATTCTGGGTGAGTTATTCCTTAAAGCAGCTCTTGCCTGGTGTCAAGGTGTCTGGCACTATCACGGGTCTCAGTCTCTGCACCAGCGATGTGTACTTATCCCGCAGCGGCACGCGAACAGACTCAGTCTCATCAGGAAACACTTTTGCTAGAGTTTCTGCCGTCTAAACACAGGAAATGAAACACAAGCTTGGAATAACTAGACAGGTGAGGGGTTACAAAGATGTACTGTAATGGTACACTGATGGATCAGATACGATTATTTTGATTAGACTGATATTTATACAATTGATTTTATTGAATTTATACAATTGTCATAATGCCTTAGTATTGTTTGCAAGTTAGTTAGTTGGTAAACTTTAATTAACCAGGTTAAAAATAAAGATTACTAACCAACTAACTTGCGAACTCCCAAAAAATACTAAGACATTACATCCAATACAGTGTTGTTACCTGAATGATCCACAGCTGTGTTTTTTCATTTAGTGATAGTTGTTCATGAGTCCCTTGTTTGTCCTGAACAGT
>NW_015778849.1:0-1015 GCF_001515625.1 Sinocyclocheilus rhinocerous | reverse complement strand
CATTTAAGTAGTGACTAAACTCTCCAGAGAGCTTATAATATTCCTCTACCCCACCTCAAACCAACCTCTGGTGAAAAAATTGGTCATATTTTACATTAAAGTGGCTTTTTTCCGTATTATACAGCCACAGTAATGAAGAGTCTAATGTAATGCAGCTGCCGAACCCTCCGTGGGGACGATGAATAATGCAAACTTGTTCTTCGGGTTCGGCTGATCTCTGGAGGTTTTTCTCTCTGTATTGTCCATTATGACAGCCTATTATCTGGCCTTCAGACTGCTATCTCTCAGACGTTGTGCCCGGTCCATTTGTTACCCCCTTGCCCCTGGTAACCTTCAACCAACTGAGGAGAATAATGGAGACAGTTTTGTTCTATAAACATAAGAGCCACAGGCGAAGAAAAATGGGAGGTGTCACATATAAACCTTTCATCCCACAATGCATTGGTGCAGAGTACATTGCTCCCTTCTCTCACTCTCTCACTCAAAGCACTTTTTCATTAAGAGCCATTTAGGCTTTACTGCTTCCTTTGTCATGCTAAGGCCGAGCATCAACTACTGCTCTCAGTGGTGATTAAAGATTCTAAAGAGGTTAAATCAATTTTAAAATTATGGGATGGATGAACATGAGCAGATAAAATAAGTTGCTGTGTTGTTATACTTACGGAGAATAAATATGTGATGGTGTGTTACTAAATGTTTATCTGACCCATCGAACCCCTGCCACACTAAGTGTGTTTGCACGCACTTTAAAAGTTTGATTACAGTTGGACTAACGCATTCATTCATCTTTTTAAAGTGTCTCACAAACTCTTTAGTCTAGATAATGCAATTGTAGCTCAGCTTCATCCAGCATGTTTGCATGTTAAGAAAATTACAGTTGGTCTTTGCATTGTGCAATTGCTATGAAAGACAGAGTGATGTGTATTTAAAACTAATTACATATTGTATCATGTATACCGACTGATTAAGACTGTAGCTTGACTATGTAAAACCCCTCTATATTTCAATAATAACT
>NW_015778848.1:0-1015 GCF_001515625.1 Sinocyclocheilus rhinocerous | reverse complement strand
TTAATTTAGCAGATGCTTTTATTCAAAGCGACTTACAAATGAGGATATTAATGATATTATTGACTCAACCTGCATTACACAGATTGCTGTCCAGTAAAATGCTTTCTAGCATGAGAAGGTGATTTCTCTTGTGCAGTAGTTGTCAGCTCTACTGTATGCTGTGGCCCACTAGGGGACCTCCGTAAACTTTCAAGGAACTTCCATGCAACATGTAACATCCATACATTCTCCAAACCGTGTGTCCTCTGTAGAGCTGTGGGGATGTTGAGGCTCATCCCAGAGTCTGTGGCCATAGACTGGGGACACCCTGGATGGATGGCCAGTAGCATGTAACGTGCAACATATTTCTTATTATGGAGAAAATTATGAGATTTACATGAACTGCTGAGCATTTTCCCCCCATGTTACAACAATAACAACAACAAAAATTAGTACCTTCTCTTACTAGCAAATTCTTTTTTTTTTTTTTCATTTCAGATCAGGAAATATCACAAGCTCTTTGAATAATGAATTTGATAATGGAAGACTTTGGAGTAACAAAGGCTGTGAACCAATGCCCTATTATCATTTTCCACAGATGATAAAGTAGCAAATCATGAAAATTAAATTAAAATTATTAAAACAATTAAAAACAATTAAAAGCTCAATTAGTTATTTATTATCCGCTGTCATTAACAAATGAATGTGTGTGCATGTTTATGGACAATCAGCCTATTAAAGGTCACAATAAAAAGAGTTTTTATTTTTTATTTGATTTTTTTTTTAAGTATATGACATTGAGTTGTATGTAATGCCTGCATAAATGATTGCATGTTTGTGATGTAGCCAAAGTCAATGACTTGTTGTTCTGAGTGACTGCTAGGCAGTTTCTAAGGTGTAACGGGTAGTTGCAGTTGGTTCACTCTTAAGAAAAACAGTTCTAAACAGTACCAGAAAAGGGTTCCTCGGCTTGTAACAATAGCAGAACACTTTTTGGTGCTAAATATAACCTTTTTTCATGCTTTGAATGGTTTAT
>NW_015778847.1:0-1015 GCF_001515625.1 Sinocyclocheilus rhinocerous | reverse complement strand
TAACAAATGCATAGCTTGTTGTGAGTTAAAGTTAATTAGAAGACAGAAACTGCATTGTAAATCAAGCGTCTGTTAAATGAATAAATGTAAATGTTCATTGCTGGAAATCTGATATAAAATTAATTAGATTTTTATGACAGAAAACCATGGTGGCCGTAGTCTCGGTTACAATATTACAGTAAAACGGATCAATATGGGATCTGTGTAAGAGGCTGTTGGAGTCTTCCAGTCTTTTTTAATTTCTTTTGAACACACTTGTGTTAATACCAGTTTACCTCTGGAGTATATCTCTATTTTGGTGGAAATAATGTTACCATAGTAAATTATTTGTAAGGGCCTCCTCTCAGTTGCACAAGAATCACCAGAATTACTAAGAAACATCTGGAGTGAGTAATCTGTGACCTCATGGCATGTACAGTTTTACAGATAAATCCATGATTTATGACACTCAGAGCATAACAACAAAATAAATGCTCAATTTAAACTGCGCCCCCTTGTGGAGGCTTCATGTTAATGGCTACTGGTTAATGGCAGAGACTACAGTCGTGTTCACATATTGTGATTTTCTGTCACACACAGGTGAGAAGCCCTACCAATGTGACTACACAGACTGCGGCCGCAGGTTTTCCAGATCTGACCAACTCAAGAGACACCAGCGCAGACACACAGGTTAGACATGTCTCTCTTCAAAACACTCCAGGACAGAAATATAGCAGTTATGGGGCTTTGAGGTCATTAATATTCTACACTCATAACAGTAAAGGTTCTTTATTCTTTTTTTGGAAACTAAAAATGGCTCTTCTACAGTATGACATCACTGCAAAAAAAAAATCCTTTTGGAACCTTTAATTTTTAAGTAGGCTATAGTTCACTCTTAAACGTTATATACACTATAAGCACTTAGCATTAAAAGCTTTCAGAATGTAAAACTTTCTCTTCTGGAAAAACAGACCAAAAATCAGTGTTGCCTACTAATTTTCAGGGGAAGTTGCTAAAGGAAGGTCGATTTGTTGCT
>NW_015778846.1:0-1015 GCF_001515625.1 Sinocyclocheilus rhinocerous | reverse complement strand
GAAACCATAGCAGATAGCCGGGAGGGTGAGAGTGAGCGTATGTTATGTTTGAAATTACTATATTTCTGAGTGGAAAAATTGATATGTTGACAAATGCAAATGTATATGCCCAGCCATAGAGTGCACTGACTGGGTGACACTATATTTAAAAGTCACCATGTCCTTGACGTCATGCCAGGGCTGATGAGTTTGAATCTTAGATAAGAGTAGGCAAGAACTGATGACTACATGTGGAAAGTGAGAGAGTTCCTTAACACTCTTAAATTCCCCTCAGATATAGATTTCAGAAACCATATCCAGGGATGGGCTCCACCTGCTAAGATGGAGAGACCCCCAAGCTTGGCTGATCTATTTCAGCTGTCCAGTTACCTGCAAAGGGCAGTGTATAAATCAAAACTTACATAACATGCACAGGTTCCAGTCAGTTTCTGGAAGTTATATGTTGGGATGTACCCGAGCAGCATAGTTGCCAGTGATGGACACTCTCTGGAAGTGAGGGACTTCCAAGTAGGTTGGTTTATCTTCTAGCATGGGCTGAGTGCGACTGAGATACTTCTTACTGTGTGGGGATTGGTTAAAGATTAGGTTAGGGTGAACATATTTCACAGACTATGAAGTGTTTACATTTTCATTTATAATGTATTTAACAGTATACTTTGTGTTATTTTACTTTGGCATTAAAGTTTAGAACAGAGGAACAGGCCAATTTAAATCAAATCAATCACTATTTCTAAACGTAAATAGCTAATTGTACGACCAAAGAAAGCCAAAACACAACTTTTGGGTGATATACTAGCCTATAAGTGTAGCGGTTGGGGGTTGGGTGAGTTACAATGGTGCCGTGACCCGGATGGGAGTGAGGACTAAGGGGGTGAGTGTAATGGAGGCCAGCTGGTAAACCTCACTCCTCTGATCTCAAGAGGCGTACTAGTGGCTGACGCTAGAGGCTGTGGTCTTTAACCTCCTTGTTAGTGATCCCGCCTCCCATGTCAGGGACCCGAGTTCAAGTCCCCCA
>NW_015778845.1:0-1015 GCF_001515625.1 Sinocyclocheilus rhinocerous | reverse complement strand
TTCCTTGGCTGTTACATCTGTTAGACCATTATGTCGTTTTTCACTCTTAGCCAAATTTACATTCCAAGGACTCGGTTTCATCACAAGTGCATAAAAAAAAATACACTTTTTTTTTTTTTAAACTGTGCTCGGATGTAACCCCATGAGTTCATGGGGCTCTTCTCAAACAGCCATGTCTTCAAAAGCGTTGCTAACATATTTCACAAGGCATGCAGCAAATATACATTTAGGAATTAGTTAGAAGGCTAGCCTGTGTTCGTATGCAGGAAAGCTGTTCGGATCTAGTCGCTGGCTGTGATCTGATGTACGGCCATGTGTTTCTGCGGAGAGCACGGCGGCAGCGTTCCCCCTGGGAGATGCTGTCAGCACAAGCTCAGGAAACAGTTATACTGTTCATATTTTTACAAGCAGCCTCTATGTGCAGCTAAAGTGAATCATGCTATAATCACTGCCAGCTGCAGCTCGCTAAGGCTCCAGGAATGAGGGGAATCTTTCATATGCAAGATTAATCTCTCCCTTCGATATTTACCTTCACTGATCATCTGCTTTCACCTTCGCAGGCTCTTTTTGTGACCATACAGCCTGTGTCTCATGTCATAAGAGCTTGTATGGCCGCTGACCTACGGATCATCCAAAAGTTGATGTTCATCTAATCTTCAAAAGTGATAGAAAAGCATTTGGCTTGCTCAAGTATGACACTTAAGTCGAACTGGATGTAAACCAGGAAAGAAAAGTACAGTTGATGCTGTACTACTTTTACACTGTTATAAAACATTTGTTTCAAATAAGTGCTGTTCTTTTGTACATTCTATTCATCACAGAATCCTGAAAAAAGGTATCACGGTTTCCATGAAAATATTAGGCAGCACAACTGACCCTTTGCAAAGACCCGCCCTCTTCACGCAGTGAAAAATACACCGCGGAGCAAAGAGGAAACTGACACAGTGACGACAGACAAGACAGAACAGGTTATTTTTGGTATGAAAAAGTCTCAGCTTACAAATTTTGTCATCTT
>NW_015778844.1:0-1015 GCF_001515625.1 Sinocyclocheilus rhinocerous | reverse complement strand
AATGATAAAAACATTGACAGCCAATCAGAATCCACCTGACTTTAAGCGTTTAAAATGGCAGCACACACTTATAATAAACATTGTCCCTTAGTGTGGATGCTAATATAGTAAACGTTACCATTAGTTATCGGTCTTGGTATGACCCGGCCTTAACTAGTAATCTGTCTAAGTTATTCAATATAGATCTTGTTTATTGAATTGTTGTATAAAAGGAATATCACACTCGTAATTGTGCATTTTTGTACAAAATGTTTGGCTTACATCTAATATATCTAATATCGGGTAGAAAACAAATTCACTTTGAAATTAGAACATAGTGAACATTCTGCAGATAATAATTTAATAATTTCTTGCCAGAGTAGAACAACAATATAGCATACAGTACATAAGCCAATTATGTAATTTCTGTAAACATGTTTTCTGTATAAATATGACACTTTTTTGACATATTTTTAAGTAATTTTTCACACAGTATAAATCATATATGAAATTATATAGCTGCCTTTATATTTTTGGAATGGCTTCCTCCCAAGGATCATCATATTTGCAGTGTTTGGGATCAAAAAGTTTAAAAACCTCTGCTCTACACCCATATTTCAAGCAGACTTGGTATACAGATTGCTTCAGGTACACAGATTGTTCATGAAAACACCTTCAGACTAACCAAACGAACCAAACTCTGCAGACAAATATACTCGGGTGAGCACTAAAACCTCTAGTGTGAAAGCACCATTAGACATCTTTCAGATGAGAGGACTTGCAGACTAAATAAATAATTGGTGGTTCTGCCAAAGAAGTATTTCCTATATACTGCTGTCAGTTTCTCTGACAGCGTGCTAGCATGATCACTCAACACATTTCTAGCCTTAGCACCGGCTTTCCTCATGACAAAACAACAGGAAAGGAAAAAGAAAAAGTGATCCCCCATTGCCCAAAAGCCCACCACAGATGCCATTTACTCTCCCCCTCTGCCGTGTTAACAGAAAAACTTCATTTGGCATGTATTGTTAAAATT
>NW_015778843.1:0-1015 GCF_001515625.1 Sinocyclocheilus rhinocerous | reverse complement strand
GTTCTACGGATTCTTTTTTTTTTTTCGCGCTCTAGCGGGAGTGGAATGTTTACCTTGAAGAGAACTGCCGAGGTTGGATCATCTGACGCTCCATATGCTGGCATCCTGCACCGAGAACGCTCAATTAAAACGACGTCGTTATTCAAATCCTCAGAGAATTTTTTTCATTTACAGATTGATTAGTACACTTTGAACCTAATTACAATATTTAGCGCAGGTTATTTGACTGTACTGCTTGATTTCTAATGTATTTCCTTTCACGATATCATTCCTACCCGTACAAAATACCGGCATGTATGTCTAGAACAAATAAAATAAAAAATCCAAGTCAGTCTCGTGTGAAAATGCATCATTTTCATAAACTCATTTTCTTTTCTTTTATTTGCGTTTGTCAAATACAGGAGGATTCATGTACAGATGAGGGACAGAGAGAGACTGAAGCAACTGTACAATATTTACAGAGGAGAGAAATAAGCAAACCTCCAAAGTAATAATAATAATTATCATAGTAAACAACCAACAGATTAAAAAAAACAAACAGTAAACAGACATTTTGCACACTTTAAAACTATTACATCCCTCTGCACTGTCATGTTTCCTTTGAGAAAACGAACAAATACAACTCTATTTCCGCATTTTCTTTTAAAGAACAAACAGAAGTTTTTTTTTTTTTTTAAATACATTTTGCTCGATTTTTTTTTTGGACAAAAAAGGAACCACACACTGCTCCTTGTCCTTCAGCTTAGGGGACAGGAAAAATAGGGGGTTACGGGTGGCCCATTTCATGTACACCCTCATAAAACATGAGCATTATTATTCAAAATAATAACAGCAAACTGCCCCAGCTTTGGGAGGTAACCATGTATAAATGTCCATGTATAAATAATACAAATCATAATTGTTCATAATACATATTTATATATAAGAGTGTTTGGAACATAGCATTCAAAGCTCACCTCTGCCAAAACACTGCTGACCAGTGAGGTTTTCAACCCTGTTCCCTTTGGCACTATCT
>NW_015778842.1:0-1015 GCF_001515625.1 Sinocyclocheilus rhinocerous | reverse complement strand
CTACATGCCAGGGCACTCTTTGGCACCGCCTGTAATCTGCCTTTGGTATTAACTCAGCAAACCGGCTTGTTGGAGTGCGGATCCCTCACTAATTATTGCTACAAGAAAGACTTATATTGGCGGCGTTGATCTTTCATTAGGCGTGCTATATGGAAAGGCATTGGCAGGCATCCCCCCTTCCTTAAAGGATACACGGTCGCCCTCGGGGCGCGAGGATTGCAAAAGCATCTTACAGAGGAGGAAGGGGGCAGAAAATTTGGGTCAGGCGTGTTTGCCAAAAACAAGAATTTCAGGTCCTGCTTTAAAGGAGATACTCTGCTCTCTCACGTTATTCCGCACGCAAACATCAGCTCTCACATATATGATGCATTGTGATTTTGATTTTTAATTCTGTGCATCACTTTAGGATAGAAAAATCTCCTTAATGTCTCTTTTTTTTCTCCTAGACCTTCTCCTAAAGAATTTTAGAAGCATCTGAGACAAAGCTGAGACTTAAAAGACACAGCATTGAATTGCAATATATTGCATATATCCAATAAAGTTTAAACGCAATACAATATGTAGATAAGCATATGCAATAACTATGCAAAATACATTTACATTTATGCATTTAGCTGGCGCAAAGCAACTTACAAAAGAGGAATAAAAGCAATCTGTCAAAAAGCCAAAGATGTAATGTGATCTTTTTCTCAGTTATTTCTCCTGGTCATTAAAAAAGAGATCAGCAATCTCACGCATGTCTAATCTAGAGTTTCGTCTGAAATCTCAATAATATCTCAAACTGTGCTCAAATTTGCCAAGGCATCAATGTATGCAATCAAAAGTCACTGATATTATCTGACATATCTGATATTAATTTTATAGCTGGTTACTTCATATAAAAACTATTGACTCATTTTTTTACATTTTATTTCTCCTAAGGAATATTAGAAGCAGCCGAGTAATAAATTAATAACTTAAATCGAATTAAGTAATAAATTAATTATATTATATTATATGAAATATATATATTATG
>NW_015778841.1:0-1015 GCF_001515625.1 Sinocyclocheilus rhinocerous | reverse complement strand
AAAAAAACTATTTTTGCCCCATCTTACACTAATACACAACTGTATTCTGGTCCAATGCATTTTTTATGTTAGTTTTTAGCCAGTTTTAATGCCTACCAGGTGAAAATTGTCTGAACACTTAGCAAAGTGATAGTAAAAGTCTCTTCTAGAAGAGATTTGATGATTTAATGAATCCTTTATGTCTGTAGCACAAACAGTGTGGCACAAACGGAATTACATGTCAAAGTTTAATACTTACGGCTGGGGATTTGAAAGAACCCCTAATGGCAAGTATGAGCACTAGTAATAGTTATGCCTGCCACCTCTAATAGTTCACGCTGGTTAGCAGTTGACATAGCAATGAATAGGCACTTGGATACAATACATTCTGACTGCATGCAATGATACAGCAAATAATGCAGGAAAAGTCAAAGAGTGAATACTGTGAGCTTACTGCCCTCTTCTCATTTTGTATAATGTAGATCAGTGGTTCCCAACTGGTTCCAGAACACATTTTTTTTACACTGACCCCAGAACAGTCCCAAAATTGTTTATCGTACAAAAGTAAACAAAAATGTCCTCGGTTAAACATTGAAATGTATTAATATTGTGGTTGTCAATAATGAGGGCATGTCATGCAACCTGTCCATGCTGGCCAGATGAATTTGATATACCATGCCAAAATACTGTGTATGATTGGATGCAAGGCTTTTGAAATCAACAACAAAAGCATGTTCCCTTTCCGTTTTAAAGTTAATAAGCCTATTTATTTTACTATACTACCTGCATGGGTGTATGGTTGTTTTTTATTTATTAATGTTTCCCCTGCTGTCAGAATAGATATGCTACTCACTTTTATAGCACAACTATTAGTATTTTAATATATATTAATTATTTTATCTGTTTTTAAGGTCCACAATTTTAACAAAGTTAAAGTTGTGCAATGTAGATAGCGTGATAAAAAAAGACAAAGCATTATGCCTAAGGCAAATGTGACCAACATGAGTCGGTGCATTTTTTGGAGGACCCAGTTTCC
>NW_015778840.1:0-1015 GCF_001515625.1 Sinocyclocheilus rhinocerous | reverse complement strand
TGACTTTTGACCCCATAAAAATATAGTGTAAGGCATTTACATGAATCATTGGCAGTTAGTAGGGCATTAGTGATGTGTTTATATTAATGCTACTTTTGAAAAGTACCAGTACTTTTGACATCCCTAATTAGAAGGGTTTGGTGTAGTGGTACTGCTTGTCTAACACAAACCACATGTGTTTTCTCCCATCATCTCAGGATGCCTTATAACTGCAGTATCTGTAGCTGTTACTCGTGACAGAAGCCTTAACCTTTGACCTGGAGTTGACAGGAATTCTGCTGCTGCTGCTGACTACGACATCATTTTGTTTCATTGGTTTTTCTGGCCTTCTTCTCCAATCGTGTACATGTGCATGGTGCCTTTCTAAAAGATTTCTGACTGACATAAAGGGCGAAGCAGAGATCTGTGTGTAAAGCGTGTGTCCACGTATGTGTTGTCGAGTTTCTCTTCAGCTCTCCGTCATACGAGAGAGAATTATTTTTGCATAGAGCCACTTTAACCTCTAGTGAGCGAGAGATCATCCTTTGTAGTGGAACTGTGGGTTCCAAGTAACCAGAAGTGCTTCATATAACTGGAGTATGATGTTGGTTTATTTTTACCCTTTTATGTTCATAGTAGTACAGCTTCCATGCTATTTTTTGTTTGTTTGTTCGTCATATTCCCATCGATTTTGTTCAGTTGATGGTTATAGGCATCAATTGCACATGCATTTCCATAGACGATCACAATTTATTTTTAATCTTTAATAGTCGACAAATCAATGCTGAGCTGTCTGTATAGATGGTGTATTTAGTTATGACAAAATGTTAATCACAGAATGTTATATTTGTATTCATGTCGGTTTGAAAGGAAAGTGGTAAATGTTTAATGATCAAAAATGAGTTCAAATTCATTGAAGGACTACAGTCCTGTATGTGTGTTGATGTGCGTGCGGACAACTGTTTGGATGGGCCACTGAATGAATTTAGTTCATCATTTGTTTGCACATGTCTTCACTCCTAATAACCTTTTTTTT
>NW_015778839.1:0-1015 GCF_001515625.1 Sinocyclocheilus rhinocerous | reverse complement strand
CAAAGTTATTTAAAGTATAAAACATTGTTATTTACAATACACAGCTGGTTTTTAATCATATTTTTAGGGGGGACAACCCTCAGATGGGGAGGTCCTGTCCCCCCCCGGGATTTCCGCCTATGTAAATATATGACTAAATGTAGTCGTTTTCTGCAATCTATCCCACAACAGTAAAAATTTCAAGCCCTCTCTTGTCTCTTTCTATATGTCAAGTACTGCCATTTATGGCTGTTAACGGGTGGATTATGACATTGGGCTAAACGACTGTGAGTGCACACCCTAAACCACAGGTGTGTGTCTGAGAAAGAGAGAAAGATATTAGTCTATTGCTGAGAACTTCTGTTTGCCTAAGGATCTGAATTTGAAACCTAAAGATCTAAAACTATGTCAATACTGCATAGGCTATTATTTTATGTGTTTAACACTAAGTGTTTTGCAATGATTTTTCCTCAGGCTTGGGTGTGAACATACGTGTGTGCTCCCAGATAATGTACATTGATAGATTTACAGTAGGAATTCTGAATCTAGAGATACACATTTTACTTGTGTTGTTTTCTATAGAAATGTAAGCCACTGACTGGGTAATGTTTGAACAGAGTTGTACTGCTCTGCAGGAATGGAATCTCCACTAAGTAGATGAAGAAATGAAGAAATGTTTAAATGATTAAACTCAACGCACAGCTGTTAATCAAGAGCACTTACAGTGCATTGCACCTGCTTTACTCACAGTTTACACCCCTAAACCATGCTATCTCATCAACAAAAGAAAACATAAAACCATGAATCAATTTCTTGACTGGTATCAGCGTATGGGCTTATTTATAAGAAATGCATACCATTTAAAACACATAGAAGTTTATATTTAACACTTATATTTTATAACACTATATTTTTTATAGATCTTATTTGCATGAAGATTTTATTTCAAGAACTTCTGTTGTACATAATGGTCTAAACAATAAAATCTGTCTGCTTTTATTCGCAGTCTAATTACAATAACTTCTTAAAAATATTT
>NW_015778838.1:0-1015 GCF_001515625.1 Sinocyclocheilus rhinocerous | reverse complement strand
TATTGTATCTTGTTATATTTTTCATTATTGCTATTTGCTATAGTTTTGTTTTTGTTTTTAATTTGTCTTAGTTCAGTGTTAATTTTTCATGTGTTTCTCTTAGTAATTTTAGTGCTTCAACTTTATTTCAATTACTTGATTACCAAAAAAGTGTTCGACTCATGAGCTTTTAAGCCATAGATGACGATTGACATGCTTTGAGATGCTGTGCCTAGTTAGTGTAATTAGCTGTAGCATTTTATTATCTGTTTGTATGAAGCCATTGTAAAATAGCCAATATATTCCCAAATGTGCATATTGAAATGCTCCTATGATGCCCAAAAATTCCTTGGTGCTCAGCTCATTTAAGGTTTTGAGACATAGACAGCCATTGACATGCTTAGACAGAATTAGCATATTTAGCTGTAGCATCTATTGTGTTGATCTTTGTTGTTCAGGACTCATCTCAAGATTTTTGTTTCTTTCAGACAGTTTGTAAAGTAACTTTTTAGGGCAACTTATAAAATCTACCTGTAGCTGCTGCCTGAGGCTTTGGTTTATCTGAGAGAAATTTCAAGTCTCTGAGGACAGGTTTGACAGTAAGATGAGTCTGTGCCTTAGAGGTGTAGCAACTCGCCTGGTATTTCTGGGAAGGGCTTCGTTCTCTTCAGCTCTGTTCTGATGGTGAGAGGTAAAAGGCATGGGAAAAAAAAGTAATCCTGAAAAAGCTCTTCTCACTGTGGATTTAGACACCTGTTCTTTTGAAGTCTAGCGATCAGCCTTTGTGTATATGAGCGCACAGGCTCAGACGCTTCATCTGTGAAACACTACGACACCCTACTGATAGGGATTGTGAGGTAGTTTAGTGTGACACGGTGTTTTACAGTTGAGGTCTTTTGGAGTTTTGGGCTGGTCTCACTGCTAATTCACAACAGTGTTTTTGGCAGTGTGGCTGGTTTACATGTCCTTATCTGCTGTGTCTTTTGGTTTTTAAACATGTATGATGGGGATGTTTGACAGTGGCCAATTCCAATGG
>NW_015778837.1:0-1015 GCF_001515625.1 Sinocyclocheilus rhinocerous | reverse complement strand
TGCTTAAAAATCATATCAGCTGGTCCAGGCTTGGGAGTATTTTCCTGCTGTTCTACTACATAACCAGATGAGGTCGCTGTTTGCAAATTTTTGAAGCATTATCAACGTGAGCTGCCAGAACTGCGGCCTCCTCTGCTGAATCTCATGACAGGAGTCCAGGCTTCCAGTTGGAAACCAGCATGAAGAAATCTGGATACCATTAAGCAACCTGCTAGAGCTGAGATTTGAAAGAGCGAGATAGAGGACGGGAGGAGGAGAAAGGGGGATGGGTTAAAACTGGGAGTGGAACAAAATGCACGATCAATTTATTTTTCTCCCTTGACTTCAGTCTCTTTATAGACAGACACACGTACACAATTCAGCCGCCTTTGGATTCCAGTATGAATTCCCCTCCCATAATTTTTTTTCCCTGTGTCTTCAAGCACAGTGCATGCTGGGGGTTTCCTTTGTCTTTGCAATCTAGTGTGTCTCAGGATTCATTTCTCGAATGCTAGAAAGCGAACAGGAGGGAATCCCGTCCATGGGCTGCAGCTGTGGTCCACACTTCTGTCATGATCATAAATGGGCGACATCAGACACTTAGTTTGAAAGCCTGAGTTGACAGTAACCAGACAGCATGTTCTTTCAGCCTGTCATCTCCAGCAAATAATGACCGCATTCATGGCGAAAACACATGTCTGAGGCTTCCCCGCAGAAACAATAAAACAGTTGGGACAAATAAGATGGGTGTATCTTCCTTTCCGGTCAATCACAAAAACATACTGATTAAAAGTGCTGTGTGTGATTTTTCAATGTTAGATACTTTTCTACTATCCCAACTTAATGTAAAGAAACAATTGTACAGTAAGTGCAACATTTGTAAGTTGATTTCCAAACAAAGTGTAAATGCCGTGGTTTTGTGGCGCAGTTAAAACATTGTTCTGTTTAACCCCCAAAACTGCAACATTGGCTCATTTGAGTTAGACAGGACTATCTTTTAATCTTGGAAAGATTTTGATTATACCTAATATAAAAC
>NW_015778836.1:0-1015 GCF_001515625.1 Sinocyclocheilus rhinocerous | reverse complement strand
AAGGAATTCTCTCAGTTCATCTCATTGGTATTGTCATCTGTCAGATTTGGCACTTTTGTAAGGAATGCTGCTGTACCATCTGTGTTAACTCCAGCATTTTTTCCTATTTGCCATTAACACCTGACCCTGCACAGTAGTTAATTCAGCTTTATAAAACGGATGGTTCCGTTTAGCTTCGCGTCGTGCCTAACAACGCCCCTTAGCTGTTCTAAATTCTCTGTAAACCACGGCTTCTTGGTGCTTATTGCTTTATTTTACAGCTACTTTCTCTGGCGGTGTTTCTTTTGTTTCAATTATTTATTTGATCTATACTAGGGATTCCAATTCCATTTGATCTACCTGAGATTTCAAGATGTGCTTTGCTGCATCACTTTAGTTTATTTATTTCGTTTTTGTTTTTTAATATTCTGTTTAAATTTTAAAAGGTATTCATTTTTATCTTTATTTTTCCTTCATTTACTGGTGCCACTTTGTTTTAAACTTTATTATTTTATTTTTTTTCCTGGCTCTGTCAAGGGGGACCAGCCACGTCTCACTACTGTGCTGGAGGAGGCGTTCTCTAGATACTACAGCCGTAACGGCTCTCTGAATCCTGTAACCGTTTCCTCATAGCAGAGGGTCAAATCTGCCAGCTCCTCTCCACCATCCTTTATCTTCATGCACGGGACGGGACTCAGAGGATCACGTGTGAGTTTTGTAGGAAGGGATCAGAACGCCTCGAACTGAGCCTCAGAAAGAAAAGCACCCCTGCGTTCTGTTCTTCACACTGCTTTAGGTGGTGGAAAAGTGTTGGCTGATGGTTCCCGTGTACATTTATTCTGTCAGTGTAGCAGTCTGCTTCTCTGTTTTAAAAGAAGAAAAAAGGACTCTTATTATTTAAATCAGTATTACGAGCTGTATTTTGGAACGTTTTTGCTTACAGTATGTGTGGGATGGGTTACTTCTGGTTTGCACCTTAGCAAATATTTTTTTGTCTTTTTAGGCACATCACATGCATATTTCATGATCTTTTATT
>NW_015778835.1:0-1015 GCF_001515625.1 Sinocyclocheilus rhinocerous | reverse complement strand
ATTTTAATGGCAGTGTATGATAGCTTTGTGTGAAGAGCAATTTAAGACATTATTCAATGATAATCTTCAAAGAGAGCTGACTCGATGTGCTTCGCTCCCAGGCAAACAACACAAAGGCTGTGTGTATATAATGTAGCGAGGGCAGGGAGGAACATATAACCTAAACTGCTGCTTGCCTTTATCACCCCCTTTATTTGTCTTGTGCTTAGACTTTGGCATTGCTTTTTTTCTTCAAACGTTATACACTTCATTCTGCATCCCTTTTGAAGCTCAACAGTCACTGTCCTCTTTCACTTTCATTTTTAAATTAAAAAAATGTGAAAAGAATACTGTCCACTTTTTGCGTTCCATAAAGGAAAAAAGTCAGAGATGTTAGGAACATGACTATGAGTAAATGATGAAAGGATTCATTTACGTGAGAACTATTCCTTTTAAAGTGCTACCTAGGATTAAAGTACATCAACAATTAGTTATATTAAAAATGGGTAGTTAAAGTTGAATGAATGCATTGGAAAATGACAACAGATGAACACCTGAGGGGGCATCACAACTTGGTCAGTTATGATTTATAGTATTAAGAAAGATAAACTATTATGAATAAGCATTTAAGCATATAAACCAGATGTACATTAACAAAATCAAATTTGAGTGACACAAAGGGGCAGAGAAAATACCTGTATACCACAGATGGAAAGCTAGAGAGAGACGGAAATTAAAAATGTAACAGGTGTGCAGTAAAGATGACTTTCAGAATCATGTCAACACTTCTGTACATGACTGATGATAAGAAATGGCTTGCATTTAGAGGATAAGAGATGGGTTGCATTTAAGTGTGTAAACTATGACTTTTGAACAAAAACTTGGTTCCCTTATTCAGACTTGACTTTAAGAAAATATGCACTGATCTCATGGACTATATTTATTCTTACCAGGTGGCAGTGGTCATGTATTTCCTGGCTAAGAGCTCCAAAACGTAGTGGGTGGCTTTACTGGCTGATTCTCCCAGGACTGTGCC
>NW_015778834.1:0-1015 GCF_001515625.1 Sinocyclocheilus rhinocerous | reverse complement strand
AATTTTTTTTTATAAATGCACATGGATTAAAACGCTTTTCATGTTTTTTCCACAAGCAAAACAGGGAAGAAACACAGATTACCATTCTCTGTTTGTACTCTTCTGATGCATTGTGAACTGCTGTGTCCCACGCGTTAGATCCACTGGCATACACTTTACTGGCGTCTAACATCCAGTACCTGGGGACAGAGCAGATAAATGCTGCAGCAAACACACATGCATCATGAAAAGCTGAACCCCAAAATGCAGTCATTTCAAGTCATTTCTTTTATAACCACTGTTGGTGGACATTAAGCCTAAAAAGTCTGCTGTATCATCTGATACACAAACTTCTATGAGCTCTAAATGACCAACACGATCAAGACTTGATCTGATGAACCTGTTTTTCACAATCTACTACTTGCCTTCAATCGTCTGATTGATAGTTTATACTTTTTTAGCAAATAAAAGGCATTTTAATATAATAGTACTTCATGGTTCATGTATTTTTGCTGTGAAATCTTTACTTTTATAAAGTAAACGTAAGAATAACTTTTATATTGTAAGTAATATTTCAAGATGAACACTTACTGGAATGAAGCACCTTTTTTATTTTAACTTGTTTAATTGCCTATCCAGACTTTTTTTTTTTTTTACAAAATAATCATGTTAAAATATGAGTATTAAATATGATACAGGCTTCTATTTGAAATATGATCATGCCCAGAGGAACATTTATTTATATATCGCTTTCAATCATCACTGTATTGTATTGCACTGCATGTTTTGCCCACAAAATAAAAACTACAGAGCTTTAATCATAAAACTAAGCACTTAAATATAATCTTATTAAGACATACTACTGGGAGATAAAGAGTGATGACTGATATTTATTATATGTAAGTATACTTTTATACTGTTATAAAGATCTCACTGATCTGAAGCTATCTGAATGTAATCCTTTTTGGCCATATAAATATCAGCAACTGCATATTTTTGCTCATTTTGGGCCTCTGAATAAAATGGAGGTGTTTTT
>NW_015778833.1:0-1009 GCF_001515625.1 Sinocyclocheilus rhinocerous | reverse complement strand
TTTTGCAATGCTAAGGAAATACTGTTATTTTAACACCATTGCTATTTTTTTTGTGTGTAAATAGCATAGGCCTATATCGCTTTCTATTGCAAATAGCAGCTGCCTTAAATTATTGGTATACATTAGTAGTGTTATCTGCAAGAAAGCGAGTGTCAACGTGTCTTATAAAAAGTCAAGGAGACAAAGTAATTACAAAAAGTGGAGGAAGACTCCGTCCGATCAGGAAGTGCGGCAATCTGGTTGAATGTGATCACTGTTAATACGGTAACAAGCTTAATGAATAAGAGAAGATCAGCCAATAAGGACACAAAGGGTTCCGTTGTCTAAGTGAAACCAAAAGTGTTAAAGGATAAACAGAAATCTCCCACTTACCGAACATCATTAGCAAAAACAGAAGGACTTTGAAAGTGTTCTTCATATTGTTGTAGAGTCCAACAAAATCTTGTTTCGATGAATATTGTTAATACTTGTTGTGAAAAGAAACAGCAGCAAGTTTAGATTTCCAAGACTGTAACTAGTAGGGGTGTTGTTAGGGTTGGAAATTAAAAGGAGCTCATTACCTTGTCAGCTCTTTAAATCAATAATTGTTTACTGAAATCTGCAGGCTTACAGGCCCACCTACTGGGCGACATCTGTGCAATGAGGGCTTTAAAACTGCAGTGAATGAACGAAACGTTCACACAGAACATGTTTGTGCTCGTTAAAAACGCGAAGGAAATGAAAATAAGAGCAGGGCCTCAAGAAGCTTTTTTATAAGTTGAACAACTTTTATGTTGACATGGTGTTTTAAAAACGCTGCGGGAGATGGTGAAAGCTGAGAGACAAAGTGCACTGGTGAAAACGTCTGTTCAACGCATTGTTCACATACTTTTCTCTTTTTCATCACTAGGCTACTACTGGGTGAACAACATGCAAGAATACTATATTTAAATTGTCATTTGTCTAAGTGTAGCCTAATAATAATATAGATAGATAGATAGATAGATAGATAGATTGATAGATTGATAGA
>NW_015778832.1:0-1014 GCF_001515625.1 Sinocyclocheilus rhinocerous | reverse complement strand
TGCTAACAAGCAACTAGTTAAGAGACCCTAAAATAAAGTGTTACCCAAAGTATTGAAACAAGGCAGGAGAACACAGAAAACATGGAAAACAAGAAAAAAAAACAAGATACAGAGCTCATCCAAAAATGAAAGAATTTACAGGAATTGTTTAGCTACCTTTGCATCAGAATACAGAATTCTGTCCAAATCTGAAAACCCATGCTCAAACAGAGTCAGATTGGAATATGACATGGGGTTTGTGAGAAAAATAACTCATATAGACTTTGCAATTGTACAATATGCCCGTTTTTCACCCACTAAAAATCCAGAAAATTATTATCAAAGTATTTTAGAATAATTTTTTGCCTCATTTTTTGCAAAGCCAATTGAAACTACCAAATGTAACTTCCTATAATGATTTTTATGAGACTGGATTTGTTACAATGCATAAGGATGAGCTTGAGTCAGTGAAAATCATAGTGAACACAAACAGAGCAAAATTTGAAAAAGAAGCAGACACCATACAAAGAGCTCAAGATAACTTAGAACAACATGGACCAATGGAAGATGCTTGAGCCCAAATCTGTCCAGAAGCAGAACTTGAGCGTTTAGAATGTAAACCAGAATAATCCAAAGAGCATTTTTTTTATTAGTATAAGTAGCAAGATTTGGGGGTGATATCTACAAAATAAGTGAGTATAATTAAGGAAAAAGAACAATAAATTACCACAAAAAAAAAACTTACTAACACTTTACACAGCGTACACTTGTTCTATCTTACAATGAACAAAGTAAATTTGCTTAAACAGCATAAACGTAACATTCAGCCTAACTCACTGACCCCTCTTCTCTCCCCCAAAAGGCTGAGAAGGACTGACTTATTAAATACTCTAAACTCCCGCCAGAATAGGAACTGGGCTAAACCAACTCTTTAGCCAGATAGCATAAAGAAAGAAGAGAGAAAAAAAAATAAAATAATAATAATAAAATAAAACATTGATCTCATGTTTAAAGAAAAACAGGACATCTATTGAA
>NW_015778831.1:0-1010 GCF_001515625.1 Sinocyclocheilus rhinocerous | reverse complement strand
TATGCTTATTAGCTTAGATATAGATTGTAGACGCTAACTACAAAGTGGAATAAACTGTGATCCACGTCTCTTTTACAGTTCATGTGAAGAGTGCTACATGTGTGCCAGTCAGATTTGCTTCATATGAAGGTTGTTCTAAATCAATTACTGATGTTTCATTTCACTTTGGAGGCTTGAAAGCAGCTGCTTATGTAAAAAGTTGACAGAAAAGCAGCTTTCTAGGGTTTGAAACAAAGCTACTGCCAAGTCTATTGCTTTAAGAGAAACAAACTCCTACAACAGTATTGAAAGAATTGTAGATTTACCTACTTTATAACAGTTGTTGAAGCAAATTGTGTCATGGTAATTGTATTACAATACCTCTTTTGTGCATATGCAACATGTTAATGTTCCTGACCAGGAATTTTTAATTACAAAACAAAATGTCCATGTTATTTTCGGTTTGCACACATTTTGCAAACGACAGAGCTGACCACGTTGGTCCTTTGCCGTTTATCAGCCAAATCTCTCTCTTTCTTTCTTTTCATTTGCATATAAAAACAGATATCAGTCTGCTGTAGACATCAATGATCTGTTTCTCACACACACAGTGAACAGAGGAAGCCAATTACGGAAGAAACAGACCAATACGTCGGTTTTTGTTATCAGCTATTTAAAACATCGTCTGGCCATGCATGCTGTAATTCCAGCACAATGCTGTGTGACGCACATTTGACAACTGATAACAAACAAAGAGAAGGTGAGAAGGTTTTTTTTTCTGTTGATGAGGTATGTTTTATCACACTAGAGGAAGTGTACACAGTCTGCAGTTTACACTTGAAAATCATGTTCCCTTTCAAAAGCTACACTTAATGCCGCGCTTGATTCAGTGCTACAGGAATGTTATCATCAGTATGCGCCTGCATCAGAGGTTATAACTAGATGTGCCACAGGTGCATCGTCAGGTTTTTTGTCTTCAGACCATTCTGTGTGTGTGTGTGTGTGTGTGTGTGTTTTTGTGACAAATGAGG
>NW_015778830.1:0-1014 GCF_001515625.1 Sinocyclocheilus rhinocerous | reverse complement strand
GCAGGACTCTGTGGGCTTCGGTGGAGCTGTGAAAACCAGTCTGTCATAATTCCTCCACACAACCCCAGCACTTCATGTGGAAAGGGCCTGTCACAAAATATGAACTGCCCTGCTCTTTGTTTCGCTCTTTTTTTTCCCGCAATGACTCACATTTCGTTTTCTTTTTTCTAGCCCTGAAGTCAAATGACCCACGGCGAGGGGGAATTGTGGGTAAATGATATATGTTAGATTTACGGCACTGATAAGGCGGCTTGTACTGACAGATGGAGAAAAATAAAATACTCGTCTGAACATATATAGTTAATGAAAATGCTTCAGGAAATGTGCCAAGTTGTTTCACAGTGATATTAATTTAGTGATTTAGTGTGTCGATTGTACACTGTCTGATCTTAAATTACGGTTAAGGCATTCTTTATTCTAACAAATATAATAAATACTAAAATATAACCAAATTAAAAATGCTCTGCATTTAATAGTTTCTGTCTTGCTTTTCTTTATCTGGGTTGTTAAATACTTTTGGAAAGTTGACATCCTGCAAATGTGATTCACATCTCAGATGCATTTTGATTATTCTTTTTTTACATATTGTGCATAGCATTTATTGTGAATTTATAGAATGCAAGTTACTGTCAAATCACAGAGCTGTACTTTTAAAGATTGCAATACTCTTTATTGTCACCTTACGACTATCAGATGTAGATTTAGCTTTTTTTTCACACCACGGATCTGACCCGTCTGATCTTTGTCACTTAATTTGTACTTTACCAAACCAAAGGACCGAGTGAACGCATGTGTGTATGTGTGTGGTGCGTATCCTCATATCTCTTTCTTTTTCGCACCTTCAATTCTTCAGTGTCGATTCCCAGTTTCTCCACGACACTCTCTTTTCCAGCCTTTCCCGCGACTTCATTTGCACGTGCTGTACATTTCTGAATCCATCGGCAGCCTCTCTTTACCTCTGACTCTCTCTCTCTCTGTCACCTTCTTGCATACTACATTAAACCAGGTGTCACG
>NW_015778829.1:0-1014 GCF_001515625.1 Sinocyclocheilus rhinocerous | reverse complement strand
CAATTGTCTCTACACCATTTTTATGTTAAATACAAAGTGACTAGATTTTGAGTTTAACATGTTGAATTTACTGGTTGTCTCTGCCATCACTATTAAATACACTCACTAGGTTTTTGATGGTTATGTCAGAGATGCGCCGTTAAAAAATGTCCACATGTTTTCTCTTTTGTCTTTTTTTTAACTTCTCCCCACTATTTTGGATGCATTGCTTGTATGTAGATGGCCATACTAACCATGACAAGAGTTTAAAAAGAGAGAATGGAGATCCCTCCCACACCTCCCCAATGTCATTACGGTGAGGAAATCCATCTCTGAGGGGGAGAGGCGGCCATCGAGTGCTCTTTTTGCTTTATTAGTGTTTTCTCTGGCAGCCGACGCCACGCTCTCTTCTGCAAAGCGCTGACCGGAGGTCTGGACCCAGATGGCCACACCGACTCTACAACAAACACATCTTTCAGGCCTCGCGGCCAGCTGGACCTCGACTACTGCAGCGAGGAGCCTGGTGCTTTCAGCCCACACAGCGAAGCCCGATCCCGGCGGGAGATTTATATGACTGCTCCGTGAACCTGGACCGCATGGAGACTCCGGCAGAGAATCTGTGAGAAAGGCATCCTCTCAGATGAGGATATATGTGATGAGACATAAACAAAGAGAAAGATTTACAAAGTGACTAAATCAAAAATCTGAGATGAATGAGTCAGTTTAGGCCAGCAGAGAGCTCAATAGGCCAGTTCATCATCAGCATATAGCCTACGCTCTTCTCCAAACGTCTTCGCTGGCAAATGAGAAACGCACTCATGGCTAACCATTATTGTGATACTGTATCGTATGCAACTTATAAATGTCAACATAATATAAGCAATTAAAATATTAAATATGAAATTAGGATATACATTTCTTGATTTTTATGCCTTTTAAAAGCAATAAAAATAATACATATTTTACAGTAAATGTTTATATAATTCTATTACAAGTTACAAAAAAAATCGATGTATAGTAATATGAAACAAGGTA
>NW_015778828.1:0-1014 GCF_001515625.1 Sinocyclocheilus rhinocerous | reverse complement strand
TTCACATGCATAGGGAACATGATGCATTGCAGAATAATGGTCATGGGTTGAATTAAATCAACAAAAAATGCTGTAAATTACCGCACTAAGGAATAAAGGATAAAGGATGTTTTTTTTTTTTACTTGCTAGGAAATGTATATCTTGCAGTATTATGTTCTGAACCCATACTCTGAGGGCGTATGTTGCAGGCTTGGGCACAATTCAGAATTCAAGAATGAGCTTCTTTTCAGCTCATAGGTGTGAATTTGAATTGTGTGATTGAATTTAATTCGCAATGACAGTAAGTTTACTGAATTGCAGTTTCCCCATTTCAAGATTAACTTTTTTAAACTTTCAACGAAAGCTGTTGAGCCAAAATTTATTTTAGATTATTTCACATTTGCTACCTCAATTCAAATTCAGGAACTGAACTAGAAATTAAAAATCATTCTCAATTCAATGCTAAATAGTGTAGAATGTTGAAAATGGCAAGAATTCAATTTGCGTTCAGTTCTCTTCAGCAGTTCCGATCTGAACACAATGAGGTACCACTGTGTTCTATTGAACTTAGACCCATGAAAATATTATATTTATGATGTTGGTTAATGGTTCACATCACAACCACAGCTCTAGCACAAGCACTTATTAGAGCATTTAACCAGTCATTCTAAAGACCTGAGAGAAAAATATAAAATATTGAAAGAAATATATCTTTAAAGATTTTCCTGCTGAGTGTTGCACTAATATCCAGTAAACATCCAAAACAGAGTTGGAACTTTTGTTGTTGTTGTTGTTGAGCTAATTGATTAATTGATTTGGTGAAACGTAAAACCTGCCTTTCCTTTTCTGTATATTTCTCTTATCAATAAAAACTTTTCAAAATGAACAGTGTCTTTTAGTGTGGAATGTCTTAATGGAGAGGAGTACTCATTAATTCTATTCCATCTATCATCAGGTTTGATAATCCAGCTGCCGTCAGCTCCACCCCGACCAGGCAGCTGACCTTCAACTACCTCCTGCCAGTAAACGCCTGG
>NW_015778827.1:0-1014 GCF_001515625.1 Sinocyclocheilus rhinocerous | reverse complement strand
CACAAGGATAGCAAACCAGACGTGTGTGTGTGTGTGTGTGCGTGTGAGCATGTGTGTGTGTGTGTATGTGTGTGTGTGTGTGTGTCTGCGTGCGTGCCCGCGAGTGTGAGTGTGTGTGTTCTAGTTGTTGTGTTGGTTTCATTGACCAGAGACGATGGAAACCGCTGGTTATTCAGTTCATGTGTGTGGCTATTTATATGAGCACGTTTGACATCGACACGCACCACACTGTTTTATTTTTATTTTTCCAGTAAAAACTAGAATGTATCAGTTCTTAGAACATTTATATAATACAGGAATAACAGTAGGTCCATTCTAGGTCTTTAACTGTGTGTCTTCATTTGCCTACATAATTCTCTCCATATAGTTTTGTTTCTAGCTGTAGTGTCGTTTTTGCTGCTTGTTTAAATGACTTTGTTAAATGAGCTCAAGCAACATAACTCTTGACAGTTTTGCCACCGTTTAATTTCATTATGTTCAATTACATAAAATTGTAAAATGTAAGTTAACTAAATAATTTTGTGTTGGACTACATGGATCGTTTTTATTGACATGGGCAGTGGATCTCTAGTTCCCAGCATGCTTTGCATGAAACTGTATTAGGGGAGTAAATGTTGACATGAAGTGTTATTTTATGTGGGTTTCAGTAAAGATAACGCCTCGTAAATGTTTAATGTTTAGTTATGTTGAAGATTTAGAAGAGTTTCTGTCATTTTTGAGTTTTCTGGTTACCATTGTGCAGATGAGTGGAGGCTGTGAAACAAGTCTCAGTTTACTAGCTCCTCTCATATGCTAAATATAAGAAGAAGAAGAAATGCAATTGTCTTCAACACGCTCTCTAACATAAGTCTATTAGTTTATTCCTTTATTATTTAACCCTCTTGTTGAGCCGCATTCAGATTTTTAACTGACTGAACTATATATTTCTGCTTGAAATTGTGTGACTTTTTCTCATTTAGGGTCATGAATGTGAATGCAAAGTTTTGACACATAGATGTGTTTTTGAAAGGCTGT
>NW_015778826.1:0-1014 GCF_001515625.1 Sinocyclocheilus rhinocerous | reverse complement strand
CTCAGCTGTATGCTTAGCAGCATTCTTCCCAATTCAATCATCCATTTTACAGCATACGCAAGGAATGCAGGCAGTTTTAGGTTTACATCAGCAAATTCTCTTATTACATAGCATGATGCATATGAGAGCACATTTGAACGTTGCATAGCATAATGCTCTACACTACAAGGTAACAATAACACTTTAAGAGAGACCATGCCTCAATTTGTTTAAAAATGACTGGCACTGGTGTCGAAAGAACTGAAATACTCAAAAAGTAAAGCTGGATTGTGTTCATTTGTTAAACATGGTGCTCTTGTGCACTAGTAAGGCTCCTAACTGATCATTTCAGGTGTCACGCAATCTTTAAACATGCAGTTTGAGATGTTAAGACGTTCTTGTGTTCGTTGTTGATTGTTTGTGAGGAATACAACATTGTTATAATCCAACTGTGTGGTGACAAATATGACATCTTAGTGTTTGAGCAATGCTATTGGTGCATCTAATTAGAGTGGTCCATAAACTTTAAATGAAGTCCGTATCACATTAGATTGCTTGAAAGGAAAGACCATTATTGTTTGCAGTAAATATCCTTCAATGCAAGATAAAGCAAAAACCTTATCTTATATAATAAGGCATATGGCCATTTGCTCAGAGGCAGCATGCAACAAGGATTCGTGAATCATCTTTGCCACAGAGAAAGCTATTGATGTATATGGAAAGGGAGCAGACGCAGGGCAAAAGCAAAGATAGATTCATTATAGACTGGACAGTGGCCACACAGTTAAAAACAAATCAAGCAGACAAGCCTTGATCCACTACAATATGTAGGTAACGACACCATCAGAGTCGGGCCATTAGAGTAAGGTCATGAACAAGGGGATGAGAGTCCTCTATTCCGTATTATAGCCTCCTCAACCCCCCCAAACACAAAAGTGCACTTAATCTTTTGCCTCGGCTAGTCTGTTGATCATTTCTTTGCTTTTCTTGGTGACCCCTCCCTCTGGCTTTGGCTCCTGGTTGCTCTCTGAGGTT
>NW_015778825.1:0-1014 GCF_001515625.1 Sinocyclocheilus rhinocerous | reverse complement strand
AAACGTTTGGGCTCACTAAGCTTAGTGTTTTAGAATGAAGTCTCTTTTTCTCACCATTTAATTAAAAATACAGTGATATTGTGAAATATTATTAAAATGTAAAATAACTGTTTTCTATTGTAATATATTTTAACATGTAATTTATTCCTGTGATGACAAAGCTGAATTTAAAGAAGCCATTAAAATAAGTTTAATATGCTCCTTTGGTGGTCAAGAAATATTTGTTATTAATATCAATATTGATAATAGTTAATATATATTTGTGGAAACCATGATACTTTTTTTTCAGGATTATTTGATGTACAGAAAGCTCAAAAGAGCAGTATTTATTTAAAATAGAAATCTTTATAGAAAATTTTACGTCTTTACTGTCTACTATGTCTACTCAAATTCTTAAATGATTTAATTACACTGAGAATATAGATGAAAATGAAAAGCAAAAGCTACTGAATCCAATACAGAGATTTTGACCCTGCTCATGCATGTAGTTTTTTCGAGTTATTCTTTCTAGGGTTAAGATAACATAGCATAAAAATGCATAGAACTTCTGCAGTATTGGAATGGCCATGAAAATAGCCATTTAAGCATAAGCTTTTAAACCCTCAGTGTTTCTGTGTCAAACCTTTGACAATCCCTCTTAAACCCACTGAAGTAGAACAGGATGGTAATAGAATGGAAAATAATGTAGAACTTATCTAAGGAAGGTGTCAGGAACACTATTCACTAAAGTGTTGTGACATGCTCAGAGATTATACCATGCTGTTCAATGTAATAGAGCAACAAAATGGGACATTCAAGTTCAATTGGCTATTGAATTGCTGTCTACTAACATTCTGTAAAATAATGACAGGTAAAATATGAACAGTCTGATCTGAAACAATAGATTACATTCAGCAATCTTGAGAAAGAAATTCTCTACACAGTACAGCATTAAAATGCCAACCTAAGAAGTTGCTGAAAAAAAAGCAACATATCATCTGTACCTCTCCAGCCTCTGCAACTGGAGTGATGGTG
>NW_015778824.1:0-1014 GCF_001515625.1 Sinocyclocheilus rhinocerous | reverse complement strand
CCCGTGGCAACAGAGTTAAAGTAGCCAAATTCCATAGGAAAACTGCGGACTTGGCAACACTATTACTGAGGTATTCTTCCATGCAACAGTCATTTGTTGCCATGGCAAGTAGATTTATTTTCAGGGGACATTCACACCTTTGTGCCATTCTGCTCTCCCCTTTTGGTCATTCATGTTAAATTGGATTGGCTGCTTTGAGGCTAAACCCATCCCCTAACCAGACAGCACACAGACTTTCATCAAAAGTCATTTAATTGGTAAACTTGTGAATTATGCCACCCAAAACACTTACAGCAAAGTACGGAGCACCTAAAGGGACATTTGCAAAAAATGAGAACTATTTTAAACTCGGCCTTCAGTACAAAGACATTGTTTCTGTTCTTGCATTCTGACACAGAGCATCACTGAGCAGCATAAGAACAGCTTTTTCCCTCAGGCTTTATTCCACCTCACCTGAACAACACATATAACATCTCATGACATGTACATGTACATATTGTAGCATCTCAACTTACCACTTGTAGTACAATTGAAACCATCTTTCACACACTTTTAAATATACTCATCATACATAGAAAATACACTTATCTAGTATTTAAAATATAAGATTTAATATATAATGAATATATACAAAATGTACTTATAATGTATTGTCCACATATTTTTTATAGATTAAATAATTCATTTCAAATGTATTTTGATTATGTTAACATTCCCTTTATATGATATACTTAACTACATTTTAATTCTTTAAACTGTACAATCAAGTACTTATTGGAAATGTACTTATAACTACAACATTACTAATATATTTTAAATAAAATCAACTTAATTTAAACTTAGGATATCTATATAAAAGTGTGGTCATTTTTAAATCATTCAAAGAACACTTTTAAGAAATACACTAATAAAAGTCCTCTGCATATTTTTGCGGTAGTATACTTTATTTAAATTAACTAAAACTCAATTTACAGTGGTGTGAAAAAGTGTCCTGATTTCTTATTTTTTTGCATG
>NW_015778823.1:0-1014 GCF_001515625.1 Sinocyclocheilus rhinocerous | reverse complement strand
TCGGTGCTGAGCTGGATTTGGACCCGATCGGATTGGGTTTCGGTAGGACAGACGTTCGGTTTGCAGAAGGGCGAACTCGGGAACGGTAGTGTTTGCAAACTGAAGTGTGGAGGGCAAAGACAGGTAAGGGTCTTGATATTTCTGTGGGGGAAAAAATCACTGTAACACTATATGCAACAGGGCAAATTAATGCACCTTATTTTTTTAGTTTCCTAGAATGCTCGCGTCTATTTTTTTAGAAATATTTATTTATGTATTTATTTTTACATGTATTTGTCATTTAAGGAAGTGAAAATGTCAATAGACAGTGTACATTCTGAACAGAAGTAGCTGTTTGTGTTTATTTACAGTGCAGATACAAACACCGGAGCTCTTTTATGGTGTTGTTGTAGTTCGGCTAAAATCGACACCTTGGTGTGGAATTCCGAAGCGAGCCGAGAGTGTTTACAGCGTATCAGCGCAGAGTTTGTGCTGGATACATTTGAGCTGTATACATTTGAACTTTATACATTATAGCGGCTGAAATGCTTTCACATTCCATTTCCAGCGCCCGTTATAGAAAAACTCCTCTCACCGTTATAGCCCGGTTTCCAGTCGTGTAAGAAGAGGTATGTCAAAACCTACCGAGACAACTAAACTGCATTTTTGCGTTGTCAGAGGCGCGTCCAGCAGTTTGACAGCTCACTATCCAAACTGACAGATTATGACCCTTCAAAACATTGAAACCTACTTTCGTAAGGCAAAACCTATATTGTCTTACATTTTTTAATGTTTAATGTTTTTGATATAAAATGTGAGGTATAAAAAGTATAGTATCAGATGGTGATACCATGGTACTGAGTGATTATCATATATATTATGTACCAAACAAAATATATGATACTTCAAACTACAGTATATATAATGGTTTGTTTTTGATTATTGATTAATTTGTCTTCAGAAACAGTTTTTTTTTGTTTGTTTTATTCCATATATGTGTGTGTGTGTGTATGTATGTATGTATATATATATATA
>NW_015778822.1:0-1014 GCF_001515625.1 Sinocyclocheilus rhinocerous | reverse complement strand
TTAGCCAGCCACCAGCCGCAGGGCTCCTGCTCGTTCGCTCGGGAGTAAATCTGAACACAGAACAACACGTGTTAAGAGCTTCACGGCTGTGCATTACTGATAATAAAAACATCTTCCACTTCACCTCCACTTCTTCTCCTTCGGTGATCTCCGTTTTGCCGTCAGCAGGAGGTGGTAACCGCACATCACTGAAGGGAGCTTGTCTTTCAGGTTGCCAGCTGAGAAAATCATTTCATATAATGATGCTCGTCCACCAAAGCTCATTTCAAAAGCATTAATGTCATGATTGGAAACTATTAACTTCTACTCACTTATTTTCAAACGAAACGGAGAGCGAGTCGTCGTGAACGTCTTTGACAAAGCCCTGGAATAATGAGATTTTTATGTTATTTATTCAAAATAAATGTACATTGATTAAAAAAAAAAATAGAAGTTTTATTAAAAAGTGAATCCACTAATGCTATTATACAAGTTAGGTGCAAAACAGGGTTACAATCGTTAACTAAAACAATAAAGATTATTGTTAATCGAATTAAAGCTGAAATCAAATAAAGTAAAAAAATTAGTTACAAAAAATATAAAAATGATGCCTTGGTAACTAACTGAAAAAAGTTTAAGTAAAATATAAAATATATTTAAAAAAGAAATTATATAAAAATGTACAAATAAAAATCAATTCAAAATATCAATAAAACTATAATAGCATTTAAATAATAATAAAATAACAAAAAAGACTAAGCTCTATCGAATAAATATAAAACATTTAAACTAGTAAATAAACTTATAAAAAGCTTTATCAAGTGTGAGTGAGAATTCGCTAATTCTATTATATTATCAATCTGCGGTTCAAAATAGTGTTAACTAATAAGACTTCAACATATTGTTAATTGAAATAAAAATATTTAAAAAACGGAGAGTACCGGTCCTTGATTCTGATTGGCTGAGCTATTGTTCCAAGCTATTGTAAAATACACTACAAACATACACCTTTGTTTACGTTTGTCTGTTGCTCGG
>NW_015778821.1:0-1014 GCF_001515625.1 Sinocyclocheilus rhinocerous | reverse complement strand
ATGATACTTTTAGTGTTGTTGTACTAGTGTTTTAGTCTTTCAGATGCTGCACAGGCAAGTGTAGACGTTCTTCAACAAGGGCAAACGACAGGACACATTTGTAGGTTGTTTCAACTGACTATTGAGAAATATATTTACTTCATCCAGCATCTATTTTGTTTCTCAAAATCATAGTGATTTTGTTGTTTGAAGGAACGCTTAAGAACGGAGCAGATTTTGCAATATAAAAGTGAAAATAAAAAGTGAGAAAGGTGCACTTCCATGAGAGGGCTATTTTGGCAAGTTTCATTGTGGCAGTTGCCATGGTGAGGCCCAAGAACACTTACAAACAGCACTATGTTCAACACGATCAATGCGACAGGTATGAAGATTTCTGTTGAAAGGGTCCATAATTCTGTGAGTGGGCCATGTACACGCTTTAAAACGGTCACACACTGAGGAAAATCACACACATATTCTCATAATACACATATACCAGCAGACACTCAACACAGCAAATAAACTCTTTGTGCAAAATGGCTCTCATGTTGTACCATTTCATAAAGTATCAGGGAAAATGTAGCTAATGCAAGGCTAAAGTAGCTCTCATGTCACATAAAACTATTCCTTAAACGGTTTTTTGTACCTCCCACTAGACTTTGAGAAAAATGACTGATATTTACCAACACTCACAGATCTTTCCCACAGCTTCTGCTTCGATTCAACAGAACTTTTCAATGCTATAAATCACCCAAAATGATTTAATATTTAATTTGTCAATGATTTCATAATCATAATCAATCAGATTTCAAAAACATTCATCCCTCGAGATAGATCTTACAGCAATGATTACTTATAACTACTTCTCCTTAGAAAGACGGTACTCTTGACACTTTAAAACTGAAGATAATGTAATAAACAATAAGAAATAGATGAATCAGTGACATATCAAACTATATACACAAAGGTTGTAACAGACATGGTTACAAGGTTTTGATAGACAGGTGTGTGTGCTCGAGTGTGAAAATGAATGTG
>NW_015778820.1:0-1014 GCF_001515625.1 Sinocyclocheilus rhinocerous | reverse complement strand
AATTTCTTCTAATCCAGAGAGAAGAGCAGAGAGAAAGCCTCATCTTCATACTGCAGCAGGTATAAATATGGGAAGATAGTTCAGACTACACACTCCAAGTGCACGTTACGGATTAGCCTCAGAATGACACGGTCACTGTGCCAGTAACCAGGAGACAGAAATAGAGGAAGAGAATAGGGAAAAAGAAGAGAAAGAATTTCTAGTGGTGATACCACATTGGATCCATTTAAATTTGTATAGACGGACATATTCAAGACATATCTAGAGACTTGAGGTAGGCTCTTTTGACTTGGACTAGTATGCAACCACCTTAGTGACACTCTAGCATTGTGGCGACAAGTTTACATCAAAAAAAAAAAAAACTCACAAATCTAGTTTTTATTGTAATGTTCTTGTTGTGTACCTGTTTGTTGTTTCTTGCTGCCACATGGTTTTTGATTCAAACAGTGTGTGTAACAGAAGCGTGTGTGCATGTGTTTGGATCACATCCAGCTTCAGCAGTAAGGGTCAACAAGACCTTAAGGCCAATAACGTGAGAGATAGAGACCCATCTGATGATCTCTATTCTCAGGACGACAGCCGGCTGTTTGTTTGTGTACATGAGAGCTGCAGCGGTAGAAAAACTCAGTACTGCACTGCAGTAAGTCTACTCAACCTTGCTGTAGAGTTACATAAACTAGAGTAGACCCCATTTTTCCGCTGAACTTCACTTGTTTTCGCAGCTCTGGCCTCCCCCTCTATATCCCTGCTCCTCCTTCTGATCAATGCCTCCTCCTTCATACTACTACCATTAGATTTGTCCTCCACATAATATTAAGCTTTTATATCAGCAATTCCAGTGTGATGTTCACTGGGGTGGAATAGAGGACCAAACTTTGCTGTGAAAAAAGCATCTTCAGTCGTGAAGGAAAGTTAATTGGTTTTGCAATAGCTATGAGTTCCCATTTCATGCTATTCTTAGAGTTGCACATATTACGTAAATCTGCTATCCTGTCAGCTTTTAATATACTGTAT
>NW_015778819.1:0-1014 GCF_001515625.1 Sinocyclocheilus rhinocerous | reverse complement strand
ATATCAGTTTACATTTCCAAACATTCCTTTTGCCATTAATTGTAAGAATCCATTGAGATTTTTGTTTTAATAATTTTGGCCACCACTGTATATATATATATGTATATGATTTGTCTAGACAGTCTTGGCATCAACCCAAGATCGTCAGCATGTTGATGTGATGACGGACAAATTGTTCTTTTGAGTCACATATTTTTAATGAATCAACTGATCCAGCCCACGAAGATTCATTCACAAAATTCATTCACAAATCATACTGATCCAGATCCCAAGGTCAACCCTGTGATTCGTTTGCAATGGTTAACAGCTTTATGATACACATAATACAGTACATATATTTCAGTAAAAAATTTTAAATATCTTCTTTTGTGTTTTAAAGAAAAAATAAAGACACTACATTGTTTTCCCGTGTACTGGTCAAGTTTGAGATTTTGGGCTATTCGGCTTTTAAAAATGTGTTGTTTCAGACTAATGGAAAGAAATCATCCAGAATACACTTTTAATTGTTTGTTTTATGGCACTTTATCTATATGTGTCTGTAGATTTCAATTACAATACATAGATTTAAAGGCTGTTTCCTCAAAATGAATTTTTTTGTTAGGCAGTGAGCCAGAAATCTCCACCTCAGTAGCACATATATAAACAAAATATTATCTATATTCCTATTTTTACAGAGGGGTTTGTTCCCTCATCATTTACTGATTTTATACATTTTATACATATACATTAAGATTTACATTTTAATCCTAAAAAAAATTGTGAAATTTTTTTCTAGCTATTTTCTGATCTATGGCGTGATAAAAAGACATATCAAAAATTCCCTCTGTAAACACCTTAAAAGAAACAATAACTTTGAACCTGGCTCAATCCAATGTTCAGATTTCTGTTCTGAAAATGTATGCAAATTAATGTATATTTAATCAGAGAATGCAACATTTGCATATTTAAACGTAATACAAAATTTTTTTTAAATTCTTAATATAATCAATCAATTGGAGAAGTATGGTGATATGT
>NW_015778818.1:0-1014 GCF_001515625.1 Sinocyclocheilus rhinocerous | reverse complement strand
TTTTCTGATTATTCTGACACCACATGAATGCAGTATAATTTAACTGGTGATCATGTGCAGTGATGATGCTTCTTGCGTCCGTTTCGGAGCACCAGAGTGCAAATATTTAAATCGACAGCTCAGGCATTTAAGTGGAACTGAAATGAGGCACCGGAATCTGTGTTCTGATTCAGTCCGGTACATACCGCTTTTGGTACCCAACACTACCTGTGTTACTTCTGTAATGTGACGTATTTGAATTGAAGTGAAAAAGGATTTTCAGTGAGAACTTGAGACTTGCTTTCATCCATAGGGAATTGATTTGTGTTTTCTCTGATGGATGGTTGGACTTGAACTTGTAAGAGGGACTGTTGAAGTCAGCCGAGTTGGAAGGTTTTTTTTTTTTTTTCCGAAAGCTGAACATGTTTTTTACATTTTCATGATTACAAGTGTTTTTTTATGGGTTTTTTTCTTATGTTGTTTTTTTATGATTTTTTGTTCAAAAATAATGAAGAAGAATGCCCCCTTTAGCTTCTTAATGCACAATTTTGATTTCATGTTAATGTAAAAGCTAGGGATTTGTCCATTTTCGACTAGCTTTTTCACATTTTTAACTATATTTAGAGCGGCAGAAGACATTGTTTTATGTGTATGTTTTATGTATACATTCAAATGTTTGGGGGCGTTAAAATTTCTGAAAGAAGTCTCTCATGCTCACCATGGATGCTTTTATTTGGTTAGAAATACAGTAAAAACAGTAATATTCTGAAAAAATATTACAATTTAAAATCACTGTTTTCTATTTGAAAAGTAATTTATTCCTGTGATGCAAAATATTGCCAAACAGGGGCTTTTGCATTTAGTTTCTAAACTAAATCTTCCTCCATCGTCTTGTCTTTCTCACCTCACTCCTAGGTGAGAAAATCTAACACTCAGTTAGATTTTAAACCTCGTGTAGTGTATTCCAGCCTTAACTGAACTAAATGATTTTTATTACCAAAAAATAGGGATGGAAAGATTCACTCAACTCGTGAT
>NW_015778817.1:0-1014 GCF_001515625.1 Sinocyclocheilus rhinocerous | reverse complement strand
AGTAAAATACTAAAAACTAAAATCAGTCATTTTAAATGGCAGTGAATGTAGGCGTTACATCATTGTAATGTACAGTATGAGAAATACAGTACGAAAAATTCATTTTTAAATTTGAAACTTGCTAAGATTACATTTAACAATGTTAAAATTATTTCACTAATTACTTCAGTGAACGTTAGATGACAGTAAAGCTAATATAATGTAAAAAAATAGAGAAATGAGCATCACAATTAAATACAGAGTATTGGCAGATATACTCTATCCAATATCAGCTGATACCAGAAAATTAAAACATCTCTAATTTTGGCTGGTAATGGTAACAATATATTGCGTATAGTAAAATAAGAAAATAACCCTTATTTATTGAATAAACAGATGTGAAGATTAGAAGAGAAGTATGCTAAAATGAGGCCACTGCTAACAACTAACAAGTACTAAAAATGCATTTTGACACATACCATGGTAATATTATGTTTTTTGACATGTACCATGGAAATGCATTGGTAATCTTTGAAGTACCTTGGCGTACAAAGTAATACCATGGTATGTAGCGAATTATTATGGATTTACATTGTGGTACTGCCAAGGGATGTTTTTTTTTTTTTTGTAGGAGACATTGCACAGAGTTTTCAAATTAGATAATAACTGGATTGATAAAACAATACAGCAAAGACACAGTCCATGTTTATTGTTGGGTATATTGGTACATTAAATACTCACCCCTTAGAATACTTACAGGGGCCCCTATATGTCATATGACCAAACAGAAAAAAGCAGCACTTGTAATATTCAGTTGCAATTTAGGGTGTTAAATAAATAACTCATATTTTTGAATGGCTGACATTATAATTTGACATCATTCTAACTGGTCCACCCTGAGACACTTACTCTGTTCTGGTACGCGAGTCTGAATTTAGCGTCTTACAATACAGGCTAATTCTGCCACCCCTCAGGGCCATATGGAGCTTTTGTAGGATTAATGTCAGTCAGGGCAGTGGCCTTAACCCACATTCT
>NW_015778816.1:0-1013 GCF_001515625.1 Sinocyclocheilus rhinocerous | reverse complement strand
ACAAAATCAAGACTTTGTGAAAGAGCATAATAGGACCCCTTTAAAGGGAATCCTGAACTTGCAAACTAATCAAATGTGCAAACTTGAGTAGCAAATCAGCATATTAGAATGATTTCAGAAGGATGCTGAAGACTGGAGTTATGATGCTGAAAATTCAGCTTTGCCATCGCAGGAATTAATTATGTTTTAAAATATATTAAAAGAGAAAAAACGTATTTTAATTGCTATAATATTTCACAATATTGCTGTTTTACTGTATGTCTTATTAAATAAAGGCAGCATCGGTGAGCAGAGATTTCTTGTTTTATCATCTGCCAGACAAAAAGCATAAGTCTTGTTGCCTAGAAAAGTAATAGCACATATTGAAGTCAGAATCATCAATTAAAATGGATACTAAATGATCATATATTGTTAATAGCCTGCTGGGCAGAATTCTAATTTCACTAGCTGTGAAATTCAAGTTTCAACGCTGTCACATGCAGGTTTCTCATTTCCTGTTTGTTTTAATTTGACATGCCTTGGGGCTCCTGAAAACTGTTTTGCAATATGAGCATGATGACATGCTTATAAGCAGTTACAGTAAACCTTTCATTAAGGCAGACTTAGTTCTGATGAAACCAGGTGCCATAACATTATGAACGCCATTGATATGGAAATGCTTCCACTCAGCTCGGCAGTCTTGATTATGTAACTGCTGATGGAAGCATCTATACAAATGCTTTGGAAATCTGGGTGTTTAGCCAGGTTAAAAACGGTCATCGTGTAACGTGAGAAGCCCTTTAATAATAACCCTGTACAGTGAGAGCATAGATCTTTGAGTTGTATTTGAGCGCTTATGAATCACATTCATAGACTATCTCACAATAGGAGAACTCCTCATCATATGGTTTCTGTGATAGACCAGAAGAAGTGTAACAGCCATTATCAAACTTGTAGCTTTTTCAAAATAAACCAATCGCTGGGTTTCCTGAATGGCTAATCAGTTAATCGCTCTTAAGGAAGCCCTGTAAATA
>NW_015778815.1:0-1014 GCF_001515625.1 Sinocyclocheilus rhinocerous | reverse complement strand
TCCGACGAGTTTGAAAATCGTGCAGTGTGAACTCGGCATAACACTGTGCACTGCACAGAGCGGGACAATTCAGATGCAAATTTAAAATAGACAATGAAATGATGTGTATACAGTATACTACAGTGCATGTTTTCATACCATTACTACGTAGGCCCTAATTAATGTGTTGACTAGATGTTGAATTAGTAGAGAAAGATCAGCAGTTCGGTTTCAAGGCTGAGAGGACGTGAACATTAGTATTTCCAAGCGGTTAAATCAATGTGACCAAAACACAAGCAAATCTGACCCAAATGTTTAATGTCACGATTATTGCCATGTATTCACATTAGTTTATATCCAGCTGGTCACATTAATGCATTTGTTAGTTTGCAGATTTAAAGCTGTGATGTGAGAAATATTTATGCAATATTCAACTGACAGAAATCCTGCCGCACCACAGAACGCCATTCACACCGTTTTCAATTAAATTGCACTATATTTGTCCCAAATCATTGTTAATGCACATAATGACTTCACGCTAGGCTGTAAAATTGTGTATTGAGCATTTTTCAGCAAAACATTTGTCTTTCTTTGGCTCTAATAAAGTCTATATGCTTCATACAGAGATCTATAATATAGATTGCACTTTCTCTTTCCGTTTGCTTTGTTTTTTGTTTTTTTTTTAACACTGAACTTTAAACTCATTTATGCCACATTGTTCATTCTTTAAGTAAACTTTTGCCCGTTTGGTGATTGAATAAACTGCGTTATACTGCTGTTTAAACTGAACATGTCGCGTCCTGTGTGTGTGCGATACCTGCGAGTTTGTCCTAGACGCTGCGCTTTTGCCTGGAGTGTGACTAAAATATTTTATTTTGATTAGATAATCAAGTGTTTTAAAATAGAAGCAGATTAAGTGTGAGAGTATACAGACAATATCCATATGTATGTAATTTCAATGCTATGGCCTTTGTGTATATTTAAACATGGCCATCTTTAAGCATTGCTGTTAAAATGAAATGGTAACACTTTACT
>NW_015778814.1:0-1013 GCF_001515625.1 Sinocyclocheilus rhinocerous | reverse complement strand
CAGCCTAATTTTCATTTTTGGGTGAACTAACCCTTTAAGTGGCCTTTTATTTAATTTATATCATGTTATCTTCAAGTATAGTTTTTTTAAATAACTTTTAAGTTTGTTTAAAAGGTTTAAGACCTTTTAAAATCATTGTTAAAATCAAAAGTTAAAATCATTGTTTTTGCAGAAAAAAAAAACTTTTCCTGCAAATTTCTTATCAAATTTTGTCAGATTTTCCGAAGTTATGTCTCTGAAGAATTCAAGTTCTTATGTAGTCTGAATACTTTGTGCAAGACATTATTAAGAGAGAAAAACTGAAGTCGTTATTCATTGAAACTCGACTTACAAAAGCTTACAAATGTCATTCCAAAACAGACATTCAAACCAGAGTGCCTTGGGCATTCAACATCATCAACAACAAATCTGCGCATTTTGAGATGGCAAATATTGAGATTATGAATGACAGAAGTTGAGATTTGAGTGCTTTGGTTAAGGGGAAGATTTCCAGGGGAAAATTCCTGAAATTTCATTGTGTTCCTCATGCAAAGCTATTGTGTACGAGTAGAATGGACAACTTTTATGATACTTGTATGGTGCTTTTGTCATTTTTGGAGCATGACAGTAAATATCAGTGCCCACTTTCCTTGCATGGAAAAGAATAGCTCCTTTATGCAGTTTTTAGTTTAATGTGTGTATATTTTTTTATTCTTTCCAGAGACATTTTAATAGTTCAGTCACTGCATAACCAGGTCAGTTATATATATTAACCTTATTTGCAATTGTGAATCGTACAAAACCAGCAGCATTAATAAACACATTCTACTATGTACCGCCTCACCTCCCGAAAAAGAAACTAAATAAATCAATACAATAAATGATCCCATTGTGACATTGTGATTGTTTTGTAAAAGAAAACAGCATTCAGATGCATTGCACTGCATGATTGCCATTTACACAGGTAAGCCTGAAGCTCTCCTCTGATAACTGGCAAACAAATGTGTGCGAATGAGCTCTGAAAAACTCTGAAT
>NW_015778813.1:0-1014 GCF_001515625.1 Sinocyclocheilus rhinocerous | reverse complement strand
TTATATATATTTTTTTTTTTTCACTACAAATGATCATACTTACATGTATGGCAGTTCATAATGTTAATGACTTTACCATTACTCTAAAATTTTAAATAATACCTACAGAATATAATGATAAAGTAGGTGTATTCAAACGGTTTGACTGGTAACATGTGCGTTCTATACAATTCAAAAGTTAGTAAGAATATTTTTTTTTTATGTTTTGAAAAAAGCAAGTCTCTTATGCTTAGAAAGGCTGTATTTATTAGATCAAAAACTAGAGTAAAAACAGGAATATACTGTTCTTTAAAATATCTGTTTTGAATTAGAATATATTTTAAAATGTAATCTGTTCCTGTGATGCAAAGCTGAATTTGAAAACAGCATTTATTTGTACAAATAATTGTCTTTACTGTCACTTTGGATCAATTGAATGCATCCTTGCTGAACAAAAACTATTCATTTCTTTCAAAACAAACAAAACGTTTTAGCTGTAGTGTATGTATCCTAAGATGCCATGCATAGATCTCATGATGTGATGTATTCAGCAGCTCACTTACTTTCTCCTGTTGAGTTGACTCTCTGGACTGCAGCTTGACTCCATGCACCAGGAGCAGCACCACAATCTATGACACTCAAACCAGGTTTGAGAAGTCCGTATTTGTCATCTATCTCGATCAGTTTAAAGGCACTTCTACAGCGGCAATTCTGCGCGTGAGCAGCTTTAACGAAAGGGTCACTGATCTGCCGCACCAGCCATCTCTGATCGGCAGCACTCTTCCCCTTCATATGCACAGGCATCTTCTTTAGAGAGACCGCTGACACGTGAATGCACGACCTTTGGATACATTTCCACATCATTTACAAAGAAGTGATCTGGAGAGATTGCATTTAGATCTTAAGTACATGAAAACAAGGAGACACATGGGCGTCTATGGTGTCCTCATGGTATCAAAGATGTGCGCGCTTTGCGCAGTCTTTCTAATCATTTAATTACGCATTTTTGTGCTTTATTTGTCTGTATGATATATT
>NW_015778812.1:0-1014 GCF_001515625.1 Sinocyclocheilus rhinocerous | reverse complement strand
CAGGCCTTCAATCTGTGAGTCCTGGCTCTCGCTCCTTTACCAAGATGCTTCATTAAGTTTTTATGAGGCTGGCTCCTGTCACCGGTACTGACAGGGGGCCAGAGAAAGAAGGCGAACAAGATAAACCAGTGATGAGGGAGGCAGTCACTCCACAGCCCTCCATCCATCCTCGGTGCCGCATCCTCCTTTTTTTTAACGTCCCTCATTGCCTGGTCCTGACAAGGGCCCTGTGGTTGAGTTTGGGCCCCATGACACCCTGTGGCAGATGGGAGGACCATAATAGAGATCAGGGCCGAAGCTGGAGGCGTGCGGTGCCGTCAAGAAAGACTGACAGCGAGGGAGAGAGAAATAAATCGTGAGAGCGGCTGTGTTTGAAAGAGGCAGCTGGCATCTGCAGTGATGGGCTCTGCTCATTAGAGTTACTTCCCAAGCTGGATGGAGGCTCCAGTCGGAAAGAAGAAAAAGGCAGAGAGGTCAACCCCCGTCCTTCAACACGCTCCCCGACTCTCCCTCACTACATCCTGAGATGGGTTTTAACAACCTTCTCTGAGAGTCCTCAGTGACAGGTGAGGTGGTCACTAGCTTAACATAACCGGGGGATACACATCAGGTCTTGCGCCTGCGAATCTCCCAGCGATGTTTCAGTCATGCGAGCTGAGCTTGTCTGTAATATGTCTAATTCGCTTCAGACGACGTTTCCCGGCTGTGTGGTCTCTGCCAGATGGGAACCGACTATGTGTCTAAGTGAGCAAATCGACTAAGTGGAAAAACTTGTTGGACTCTCGTTTCCTTCAATCGCAGGTTGCCGAATTTCAAAGCAAACACGCCGAAAAGCCCGAACTGAACATCCGCGGCTTTTAACGGCATGTGTTCGTCCTCCATCTGCCATTAGCATCATAGCGTCGCCTCCTCGAAGAGGTCAGAGGATACTTACACACGTGCACTCAGCCGTAATTTGTTTTAGCTAGTGGAGCAAACAGATGGACTGGAATTTGAATGGTTTCTCTTGGAAAC
>NW_015778811.1:0-1008 GCF_001515625.1 Sinocyclocheilus rhinocerous | reverse complement strand
GAACATGACCAAATAAGGAAAAACAGGAACCAAACAGGAAACACACAGAAAACTATGACAAAACAAACTGAACATGTGACATTATACTCATTTAATTGTGATATTATGATTAAAAAACTATAAAAACCCTATATAATTAACTATAATAATTATAATTTTTATCTTCCAAATGTAACATGAAAATGTAATGCGACTGTCCCTGCTATTCCTGGAAGCAGTCTGGTTTTCATTAGATCAGGTCTGGGATCAGGTTATGGTCAGAGGTCTTGGAATTGCAGCTATGTTTACGGAAAAGATTTCATAACACCTTCCTTCCATTTACTATTTATTGTTTATTTTTAATTATTTCATTACATGTTCATGTTACATGTTAATTTCTACCTACATTCTAACCATGTGGTGAATCCTGATATGAGGCTATTTTTTGTGTTTGTATGCTAAGAGGGATAATTAGTTCCCCATACTTATTTATCAGTCCTTATCTGTAAATTCCAAACGTTTTTTTCCCCTAGTCCCATAGGGAAATAGTATGTCACTCCCTTCAGAAAATTCGGAAAGTCACTCTTTATCAGTATTGTCAGTAAATAACATTCCAAAGAGGAGCAGATTGCCATCAGAAAACTCCCATCCCACTGGTTTCAAACTTACATTAAAACTCTTAGGATTTCCAAAGTGATTATTCAAATCCACGTCAGTACTCCTTAGAGCCAAACATGTTTCCCACACCTAAAATAAAAGAAAATCAAATGAAATAAAATATTACATTTGCAGTGAAGCAGTGAAGACTTACATAGCTTCTCTTGATGCCCTTTGACTGAAAATTACATCCAAAAGCCACACAATGTGGCATTTTATCAGTATTTTATTTTCCGAGTTATGTATTCCGAGTTGTGTTGCTGTAAAAATAGCAACAGGTAGCGCAAGTAGCTCACCGTGTACTACCAAACCTCATCCGTCCCTCCCGAACCTACAGGTGCATCTCAATAAATTAGAATGTCGTGGAAAAGT
>NW_015778810.1:0-1014 GCF_001515625.1 Sinocyclocheilus rhinocerous | reverse complement strand
AGAGACAAATATGCAAACATGATATGAGCCCACTGATACTGTCACTGCCTAACAAATAAGTCTTTCACCAACCCGGCTGCATGTTGACAGAGCACCTCTGAGATGTTCACATTTCCTGCAGAATAATACAGGGGTCTGGGGATACGACAAATTCTTTCGTGTCTCAAAAGTCTTCTTTACTCTGCCAAATTAAGTCTGCTCTGTGTCGTCTCTGCAGTGCCAAGAATACATAATAAAGACATTGCAATGAATATTTATTTCTTTATTTATTGGATATTTGTCCCCTTTATATAGCAGTGTATTGGATTTTTTTCTTCTAAAGAGCCACACTCAGAAGCAGATGAAGGTTTTCAAAATCCATCCACACACATGTTGGTTTTCCATGTTTTATAGGGTCATTCCAAAGGTGTAATGATTTTTATACTGTACAAACTGAATTTTCTATCCCCTTACCCCTAAACCTACCCATCACTCAAAACTACTGGCATTGTTAGATTTTCAAAAAACTTCATTAGCTTGTTTCCTCATGTATGGGGACCAAAAATGTCCCCACAAACACAAGGATTACTGGATCTTTGTGGGGACATGTTGTCCCCATAACGTAGGGTATACCTGAACCACACACACTTTTAATAATATTATATTATTTATATACTATTTTTGTAAAATACTTTTGGAAAGAAGTCTCTTACACACCACAAGGCTGCACCACTTATTTGGTCAAAAATCCAGTAATATTTTAAAATGTTATTACAATTTACAGTAACTGTTTTCTAATTTAATATACTGTATTTTATTCCTTTGATGGCAATGTTGAATTGAACCTTGAGAAATGAGAAATCATTCTGATATGCTGATTTGGTGCTCAAGTGACATTTCTTATTATTATCAAAATTGAAAATGGTTGTGCTGCTTAATATTTTTGGTAGAAAATGTAATGTAAAATGTAACAATTCAGATGTACTTTTTAGAATTTTTTGATGAATAGAAAATGTCAAAGAATAGCATTTATTT
>NW_015778809.1:0-1006 GCF_001515625.1 Sinocyclocheilus rhinocerous | reverse complement strand
TTGCTGTTTTGTGTGTATGTATTAGCAGTTATATAATGGCAGCAGCGAGCTCGCACCCACAGACAGTAAGAAGATTACACTGCATGTGCCTGAAACACAGGTCCACTGCTGCAAAACCCCTACAACAACACACTTCAACTCTTACTCTATGTAGTCTTAACTCTTGTGTACTGATGCGTCAAATCTCTCTCTCTCTCGCGGACTGCCGCTAACACACATGCGCACACACACACAGTCTGCGTTTATGTAACTCTCAATCCGAGCGATCTGCTTCATCTCTCTCATCTCCTCACCTTTGCCGGGCTTTCAACCCACCAAACATTCTCTCTCGTCTTGATCTCAAATCTTTTGCTTTTCCACTTCTCTTTTTTCCCCCGCTTGCACCCTCTGTCTTGTTTGTTCTGTACGTTTGCAGTATTATTGAACGTAGCCTTGCAAACCTTTTTTTGAGTGCTACTACATGCTGATTTTCAGGGCACCTGTATGAAGTAAACACATAACAGTACACTGCAAATAGTACACCAAACATGCTGGATGACATACTTTTCTGGTACATTTTATATCTGGTGCTTTTCAGGGTAATAGGCTATTTCTTTGTGCTACAAAAGAGGAATGCGAAGCAGAGTGTGCCACAACAGTTTTTAAATATATGAAGTTAAAAGTGGAGCAATAATCAATTTTGTGTGAATTAATTTAGATGGATGCTAATGCATATGAACACAAAGTATGTGACAAAAGTATGTACTTTACCATCCTTAGTGAAGCATGTATTTATATAAGTAGAGCGTACTATCAGAGTCATTATAGTTAACTGAAATAATTTAAAAAACATTAAATAAAACATAAAAATTATTTTATTTTTTACCTGGTTTTATTGTTTAAATGTTTAGTAATGTACTAAAATAACTAAAATAAAAATGAATAAAATATATAGACATATTCAAAAAACGAATCAATTAATAAAACAATTAAAGGGGTCATATGATGCGATTTCAAGTTTTCCTTT
>NW_015778808.1:0-1013 GCF_001515625.1 Sinocyclocheilus rhinocerous | reverse complement strand
GATAACAATATCGTGCATATTCATTACCATGATATATCACATTACCGAATACCGGCACAAGTCTAATATATATATATATCTTTATATATACATATATCTTTAAATGATATATGTTCATATGTTAGATATTTTGTATCTAACATATGAACATTATGAAGAGTCTTTTCAAAAGAGAGTAATAGACAAGATGTGAAATACATAAAATAAACAACATAATATACTGTCATTTTTTCATTTTAGCTGCAGCCCTGAAAAAGAAAAGAATTGCATTTCGCTAACTTATGTACTCCTGCGCAAGGACCTAGAAAGCTGAAGCAGACACACCAAGAGACTCTGCCTGTGTGCGTCAAGGAAGCACAACATTAATCCATTTTTCATTTTCTCCCATGCTGCATTTGGACTTCGTTGAGGGGTCTCTCTTTCCCAGAGAATGTATGTGCTAGTGTTAATGCACATGTGGATGGTACGGTAACCATTTTCCTGTTCAGTGGTGCGGATAAACATGCACGGTACTGCTGCTCACGTGAACACTCACAAACTAATAACGTGTGCAAATCATAGATTCAAAGTGGGACCTGCCTGCTTTCTTGCCTTTGTTCTCCCGTCAAACATGCTATTACACGTTATAAAGCCTTTATTACACTTTTATAAAATAGTAATAGCATTCATTTCAATGCTTTAAAAAAAAGCACAATACGAGGTTGTGCCAAAGATTAAAACATGATTAGCGCTCATTATTCTGAAGGAATAAGCGATGTGTGCATTATATATAAATGTGTGTATGCATTTGTTCTTCAACTTATTTTTAGAACACACAAAACTTCACCAAAAGAGGGCTCGTACACACACACAACACTTTGGCTAATTACACTATATAAGTATCTCTTACGTCAGCCCAAATGCTAAATATATAAAGTGTAATTCAAATGTAACCACAGTGACAAGGCAATATACAGCTATATATATATTAGGGTTGTAACGGTATGAGATTTTCACGGTATGATAATAGTCTC
>NW_015778807.1:0-1011 GCF_001515625.1 Sinocyclocheilus rhinocerous | reverse complement strand
GATGCATTTAGCAGACGCTTTTATCCAAAGCGACTTACAGTGCATATTCAGGCTATACATTTTTTACCAGTATGTGTGTTCCCTGAATGAAAATGAAAATGACTTGGTTATAAGATATAAACTAAGTCAACTAGCTTTCAAGATGAATCACAACGTTACAAACTTTCATTTGATTCCAAAAAAGTATATGGAAGGTACCTTTTTGTTTATTTCTATTATTTTTCAACTCAAAAAACAATGGTACAATAAAAGTTTGACTTTTTAAATTATCTATACAATTATTGATTTTTTTACTTTTTTACTGAGCAAAATCATGATTGTAATATTCTTTTGTTGACTTTTCCCTTAATTCTGTTTGATGCTTGGTGCAAACTGCATGTTGTGTAGTTTGGGAGAAACATGGTTGTCAGTTTAAGATGCCGGTCTTCCTACTGCCAGCTGGCGAAAAGAAGAATTTAAACTAGCTACTACTGTATGTGGTCAAATCACACCCTCCCTCTTCCCTATTTTCAGTAGTACACATCAGTGCGGTGCTTACTGACTGGCTGCACGTTTGTTAGATCATTGCATAATTTCTGTCATGAAATTGAACAAAACCATCTGGAGTTACAACAATGATATATAAATATGTATATGTAAAGCTTTTTAAAATGAATGCATACCCCATGATGGTAGAGAACAGCTGACTTTATCATAAGGAATGATATAATGCAGAATGTAACAGCATATTGATATCCAGTTTAAGCAGATTTTTGTGATTCCCATTGTAAACATTTGTTTTTAGTTGGGCTGGTCCTTAGTAACTGCCCATGGATACAGCCAGTACAGCCTATCAAGGGCTGATTTATGTTCAAAGACCTTGTTGCACTGAATATGCAAATTGCAAAACAGTGGATATGTAGATTTATATAGGAAATTGTCCATTTGTTGTAAATGTATATGTGTGTGTGTGTGAGACTGAGTGTGTGTGTGCGCGCGACATACACATGTCAAACATACACAGTATTGACA
>NW_015778806.1:0-1014 GCF_001515625.1 Sinocyclocheilus rhinocerous | reverse complement strand
GGTATTAGGTTTATTTATTTATTTATTGTTTATTCATTGCTGTGTTATTTTTGTTGTATAGTTTGTTTTATTGTTTGTTTTTGTTGATTATTATGTGCTAATTGTGAGCTGACTGCAGCATGGGTGATGGCCCAAGACAAATTTCCCCACATGTGGGACAATACAGTTTACCTTACCTTACTCTTGCAGGACAAGTGATACCATTCTTTATTTATGGCAGTGTTTTTGGGCAGAATGAAGAGAGACCACTTTCTTGGATGAAAAACAACCACATAAATGGATGGTCTCCTGATGCTTCATTGTTGGCACGACACAGGAATCATGGTAGCATTCACCTTTTCTTCTTCATTCAATTATTTTTTTCTAGATGTCTCAAACAGCCAGAAGGGGGCTTTTAGAGAAAACAACTTTGCACCAGTCTTCTGCTGTTCAATTTAGCCTTCAGAATTTCAGTGTGTTCTTGATGTTTTTCTTCAATAGAAGTGGCTTCTTTGCTGCTGCTTCTAACACCAGGCCACTATCAAAAAGTCTTTACCTCAATACCTCAATGTTGTCCAAAAGTCTTAACCTCACTCACAACCACCTGCTGCCAATATTGAGCAAGCTCTGCACTGGTGGTGACATAATTCCGTAACTGAGTCCTCAGAAAGAGCAGCCTTCAGTGCAGGTGAACCTCTCTCCTTGAAGTTCTTGCTGATCCAGTATATGGTTCTTTCAGGTGCAATATTCTTTGTAGTAATTTCCTTGCATGTCAGGCCATTTGATGCAAGTGATGATAGCTGCACATCTTTGTTGGGGGGTAACCATTGCTAACACAACAACACGATAATTAGAAGCACTTCGTCCCTACTTTTAATGAAGTTTATTTCACAAAGTTTGGGAGTAACATGTTCAAGTAATCCAACCAATGCAACCAGTGTAAGACTGTATATATAGCTGTCCCTCACCTCATTTTTCAGCATCCCTCAGCATTTCATCTGACTAGTACTCATTCACACTTTCCCATGTGCAGAT
>NW_015778805.1:0-1013 GCF_001515625.1 Sinocyclocheilus rhinocerous | reverse complement strand
GGTCTTAATGCGGTCCTGGAAAGGGGAGGCAAGCTTTAACCAAAACAGTGGGAAGAGGGTCTAGCAAACAGGTGGAAGACTTTGACTTATGAATGAGAACTGAAATATCTGTGGCAGTGGGAATCTGAAAAGCAGAAAGTAAGTAAAATACTGGGCAGAATTCAGAGGGAGTGCTGGGGGAGGAGTATGAACCTAGATGCTGGTGGATCTTATGTATTTTCTCATTAAAAAAGGGCATCAAAGAGTTACAAAAGGCAGATGAGTACAGATGAGGGGGTAGGGAACATGGGGGTCTCAAAATATTATTAAACTATACAGACCTTTTGCTACAAGTTATTTTCAGGTCTTATTTTATTTTTAAATTTTTTACAAATAACCTAAAAATAGCCTATACAGAATAGTTCCTATTGGTTATTTTTAGGACATATTTTTAAACTAACTTTTTATAACCATGAAGTATATTTTGCAGAATTACAGGACTGACATTAGAGTAATACATAATTTAATAAAATGTAGAAATTAGATCAGTCAAAACGCGTTATAATAATCAGATAAATCCAACCTTATGGCTAAAAATATTAAACCAGGGTTAAGCATCGCGTGAAAAACATACAGGTATCATAAATTCGTGGGTTGTCTTCCTTTACTGCGCGCCTCTGATCCGCACGCGCTTCTCCAGCACATGCTTTCTCCTGTGTTCCACAGAAAGCCGCGCACTCGGGTAGGTTACAATTTACAAAGTAACGGTCATTTTGTTTTACTGGCGTAATGACTAACACTTATCTTTTATCGATCTCTTTATTGAATACTTACTTATAATGAATATATAGATACGATATATATTTATGCTGATTAACACGTCTAAATGAAGAGTAGCCTACGTCAACCGATTTTTTTATTATTTAATGACCAGATAGAGAACATAGTCGACACTCTCACCGTTGTACTATTTTCTGAAATGACGGGGACATTTTTTGGCAAAAAAAAAAAAAAAAATCCTCTAAACCAGGTAG
>NW_015778804.1:0-1013 GCF_001515625.1 Sinocyclocheilus rhinocerous | reverse complement strand
CGGTGGCTCGCAACTTAAAAAAAAACAAAAAAAAAACTTTGGTGGGGAAGGAGTTAAATAACACCAAACAGCTTTATAGTTCCACTGAAATTAAAGCAATATTTTACAAAGATCGTTTTTATTCTATTCTAATGTTCATTGCTTATGATAATGCACAATGGGTTGTGTTTTAAAATATGTTTTCCTTTCACAGACTAGCCATCCATTCCATGGTATTCCTCCCCCTGATTTACTTTGTGTTTGTGAGGAAGAATCCATTCACCTTCACTCTGGGAATGGCACAGGCTTTGCTAACAGCTCTCATGATTTCCTCAAGGTGAGTCGATGAATATTTTAGCACTGGTATATTGACTAAAGGCTGGAATACACTACACACAACTTAAAATCTAAAGAGATTTAAAACACTGTCTATCATACAGTTGCTGAATTTGTAAATGTGTACAGAGAAAAACTCGAACTTGTATACACTAAACGACTGAGGATCACACACTAATAGATATTATAGTCATTATGAACACAACAAATTCACACAAAACACGTGTTGGCAAACCTAGATTTTTGGCCCGATTTACAGTCTGGAAAGCCTTGTGAGTCAGTCCTTGTGCACGTAAATCCATTGCATGTGCACTTGAAGTGTATTTCAAAGCTTAAAATTATATTTCTAAACAAATGTACGTGCAGATAATATAATATTTATGAAATAAAAGGCCACTTAAGTGAACATAAAGAGAGGCATTTTAATGACTATGTTTCCTAATAAACTTAAGTACATTTTAACAAAGTATGCTTTATAATAATATCAAATGTAAAGTAAGCTTTTCACATGCTTTAAAGAAGTACGTCGTGTTGACTAACATACTGAAGCACACGTAAATCTTTATCATTTTACCTGTATTATTTTAACTGTATTCAGTATTACATTTAATGTAAATATATTTTAAACGTACTGAATTGCAGCTTTCTTACAAAAGTGCAATTAAAAAATAATATTTAAATAGTTGACATTCAAGTTT
>NW_015778803.1:0-1013 GCF_001515625.1 Sinocyclocheilus rhinocerous | reverse complement strand
TGGCAAAACATTAAATTCGAATTAATCGATAAAATCAGAAAAATCTATAAAAAACTTCAGAATAACGTGCAATAAGACCAGGAACATTTATTTAGGATATTAGGCAAAAGTGACCATGAGCAGCATCATGAAACAGATGCAGTTCAGAGTTATTTTAGTATTTATATACTAAAATAAATGTATATACTATTATACTTTTCATTAATATTTAAATTAGATTTTATTTTTTATATTTTTTGTTTTCACTTTAATTTTAGTTCAAGTTTTAGTAATTTTGTTGTATGTCTTTGTAATTTTTATTAGTTAAAATAAAATAAAAATAAATATTTTTATTTGAAATAAAATAAACAATTTTTTATACATCATATATTACACGTCTCATATGCATTAAACATTTTACTGTATTTTATAACAGTTTTACTAAATCTTAACATTTTACTCAATTAAAATAGTGAATTTGTTTTAGCATTTATATACTGTTATAGTTTTTTAACATTTTAAATTACATTTTATTTTTATATTTTCTCTAAGTTTTAGGAATTTTATTGTCTTTTTCTCATTTTCGTATGTTAAAATAACAAAAAAGTAAATAAAATAAACAATATTTTTTAAAAATGTGTCTATATAGTTGAATGAATTTGCTTATTTGTTTTAATTTATTTAGTCTTAGATATTTTAGTATTTCAAGTTAAAGAGAGAAATGAGGTTAAATTAAATTTAAATAAGTTTTTTCATATTTTATTTCAAGTAGCTTTTTTTTAATGGTTTTAGTTTTAGCACGTCTGCTTCGCTGGCACAGACAGAGACTCAGAAAACAGACACGACATGTCAATCACGACTTTGAAACGTGTCCAAACCCACAGCGACCCTCGAGGTCGGCTCAAAAGGTCAAAGGTCATAGCGTACAACAACAGATGGTTCTGTGGAAACAGCAGCGGAAATACCAGGTGAAACTTAGTAGAAATATATTAAACAGCCATTTAGCCCTGTCTATATTCATAATTACACTTAAA
>NW_015778802.1:0-1013 GCF_001515625.1 Sinocyclocheilus rhinocerous | reverse complement strand
TGAGGTTTGCAATTTTTGCAACACTGTTACCAAAATCTGTGACATGTTTAAATACAGTATATACAAAACTTGAATTCGTCTAGCAATAAACATTAAATAAACAACATTAATCAAAAACTTCAATTATGCCAGAATGGGTAAAAAGATGCAAGCAATAGGTTTGCATATTTCGCCTAAATTCACTCAGTAATGTTTGGGGTCAAATTTTTAATTTACAGTTACTGATCAACTTATATTTACCAGATTTTTTTTTTCTAACAGTAACTTGTATAAAAGAGTTGCAGTCAGTATTGAATATCAGCTGTGCAAAGACTGTGTTTCTATTGCACTACACTGTCTCAGCATCTCAAAGTCCAATATAGAGGCGTATGACACTTTCCTTCTGTGAGGTCAGCTGTCCTGTGAGGTCACGGATGAAAGCGAGGACACAGTACTGTGCAGTTTACCTCCACAGAGGTCAGTATGGCCACTTAAGTCCAGCTCCTCTGGGTCGTCTTGTAGGTCATCTTGGTCCAAGCTGCCAGAGAACTGGCTCATGACTGACTCCAGTCGCTCCAGTTTAGGAGGCCCCTGATGGCCCCTCAGAGACATTTTCACTTAAAGACTTTCATCTACAAAAACAAAGAAAACTATTTCATCACAGGACACAAATACAACAATGTATAACGAATTACAGTATATATTGTTTTTGTGATGATAATGCAATACTTTATGCAATATTTTGTGAATTTTATTAGTTATTTAAAAAAATTGCTTAGTTTTGATACATCAGTATTGCTGTCTGTAAGATAATTTAAACACAATGCATATTTATTCTACTTAATGCAGACACCCCTTCAAATAATTTAGCTGCAGTTCAGTGTTTTGTCTGCTAAATACGGATAAATACCACACGTTCTGATTTTTTTCAGTCACTGATAATTGCCCCCATATGCGAAATGCATGAAATAGGGATTTAAGATCAGTTTGCTGGTTGCAGCACTTTGGTATTTATATGAGGGGGAAATCTGTTA
>NW_015778801.1:0-1013 GCF_001515625.1 Sinocyclocheilus rhinocerous | reverse complement strand
AAAAATATGATGTAGTATATAGGATGAAGAAAAATAAATAAAATATTTTCAGTGCATGAAATGCACTAATGAAATAACATTAATGCACCAGAATGCGAAGGAACATTATACTCACGGGCTATGGCATAAGTCCCAAGTAGCAGCAATAGGCAGAGCTTCATATTCCCCATGCTGGGTCAGAAGAAGTCCTGAATTTACAGCGAGTCTTCCTCTGAATGGAGACTGGCGGTGATCATCTGGCTCGCATCATTTATACTCGGATCTATACAGTTCACTTTGGGGGTTAAACTAGAGTTGCGACAGGTCCAAAGTTCCATCAGCCAGTGTGGCAGGCCAAAGGCAAAAGCTGTTTCATAAACACCACCCAAGACTCGCCCGTCAGCAATGGAACTGATGGAACTCACTGATTGTGTCAGACAACAGCAACCACAGCTTTTAGACTACCTTGATTGATTTTCTTTTCTTTCCTGTGAAATCTTACATAGGTCAAAGGTTGTTTTTGAGGAGAAAGTTCAAACTAGTACCACAATGTTCAATGTAATGTTATTTAAAAATTGTAAAATGTAAAATAAATTGTAATAAAAGGGCTAAAAGGCATTGAAAGGCCTTCACTTTCTTTGGCTGTCATTAAATATTCTTAATATTACTTACAGTTAAAACGTACTACAATATTACAGTCATAAACTTTCAACAAAATATGATTTTGTTAAAGGAAATTTCATTACAAATGCCACATATTACATTATTCCACTAGACAATATATTTCCTGAATTGTAAACTAAGGTTGTTAGCCTTGATATGTTCCGTCAGTGAGGTAAGATAATCAGGTCTTATGCGTCGTAGCTGTTACTATATATTGTCATTTGGCGTGGCAATCATTCAATCATTTGGATCATTCAACATCCAAAACTGGGAATACATATTTTTTTTAAAACCTGACTTAAATCACATCCCAGTAGTTACTAACATTTACCATTTTCTTTAATGACATATGTGAGTCATTTTCTAATCAG
>NW_015778800.1:0-1013 GCF_001515625.1 Sinocyclocheilus rhinocerous | reverse complement strand
AAAAAAAATTACTTGAGTCATTACCATGTATTCTGTATGTTTTTGTTGCTTGTTTCTTCTGTGTGTTTTGAACATTTCATACACTGTTTCCTGTGATTGAGAATCTTTAAAAAAATAAATTTATGCCATCTTTGTGCCACTTTAAAAACACTGTGAATGCACCATGGGTTTGGAATGAGGAATGTTCACAAAAACAGTTCGGAAACAACATTATTTTTGCCATTCTGCTTAGTGCCGCTACAATGTATCATAAATTACACGTATAGCCTTGAAATTTCTCTGAGCTCTTCTATAGAACCAATATTAAGGAGATATATCCATCTCAGTTTTTTTCGCATGCAAATCTTCAGAGAAAGGAAAGTCCAAACAAGATTAAAATGAATTGAATTTCAAATTCAAAGGGTGAGAAGGCAAATATCTAAATCGGCACCAGGCTTACAACATATGTCTGACGCGAGAAGAAAACAGCAAAGGAGACGTGGCCAACTATTGGCCTCCAACTGAGAGAATCTCTGTATACTGAGAATGAGTTCTATTACACCTCATCAAACCACAGCCAGACCAGTCTTGAGAGAAAGCCAAGAGAGATGAGAGAAAAGCCTTGTGAGTGTGTTTGTGCACAAATATATTCAGCAATTGAAAGATTGCATTTTTATCACTTATCTTTTGAATTTGTCTTCCTGCACTGCAAGTAAATGTCAGTATTCATATACAAAAATATGACTATTGTCCCATAAAGTCATCAGTTTGCACGTTGCGTGTACCATCAGTATTTTTGGTTACAGTCACTTACAGTAGCTGTCATGATCCCGATAGGAATTTTTTAGTGAGTTACTCTATTCTTTTCACTATTAGCTCCCCATTCCACCCACCCACCCATCAAATCCAAGAGACTCCCGGTTCTCTCTTTAAGCAAACGTATTTCCCCTCGATAGACACACAGAGATCTGAGAGAGAAACTTTAATCACATCTCAACCATAAGGGAGGTTTTTCTCTGCTGCAGAGGCTCTTT
>NW_015778799.1:0-1013 GCF_001515625.1 Sinocyclocheilus rhinocerous | reverse complement strand
TTCCTCCGCTTTTCGCGTCTTCAGCCATGTTTACACGACACTGTCGCTAGTTTGATGAGATTAACAGAAATAAGATTTTTTTAAAAGTATGATGTTTACAAATAAAATATCCATATTTCATATTTCCATTCCAAAGATAGCCTAACCACAAATCTACGAACATTCAGGTGAGGTGACCGGTTTACTGCAACATAACGCGCTGCAGCTCAAAATACATGGAAACATTGTGCATTATGAACAAGTTTGTGGCTTAATTAACTATTTTAAATTTGATGACATTCAGTGACAGTTGATGATAGTTCAGGAATCCAGTAATCACAGATGAATGTTAGATTTATCAGTATATTTGTAATAAATATTTGACATTATTATCTGATTGTATTAATCTATAACGTGATAAACAATGTAAAAGAGCAAATGGGAGAATCAGATGCAGACAAAACAAAGTAGTTGAAAGGATGAATCCAAAATTATTAATTTACGCATGAATCAGTTCTGTACCCAAGGTAACAAATTAAGGTCATAAAAACCTTGCAGAACAATATTTAACATGTTTCTGAAACGTTGAAATGTCAAGTTTTCTTGTTGTGATTACGTTATGTAAAGTTTATTTAAACGTTTACAACGTTCTACTATCTATATTTTCACCCAAAATATAATATAACGTTTATTGTTAGTATTACAAGAACGTGAAATATTTCTTAGGTCAACATGAATGTTCCAAGTATTGATCTCAAAACGGTTTCTCTCAACTTTATGAAAAATAGCCTATTAACAGAACGTTCCGTCAACATTAGAACGTTTTGTTTTAACATTTATGCAACTTTCAAAAAAACGTTAGTGAAAGTTCTGAGAACGTTTCCTGTTAGCTGAGTGATAAACAATGTAAAAAGAGCAAATGAGAGAAACAGCCCTGCTGAAAAAAACAATAGACACCATTACAACATTTCTAATGGTTTTACTGGTTCTAATGGGACTTGTATTGGTTTTACTGGAAACTGTAATGGACCCTG
>NW_015778798.1:0-1011 GCF_001515625.1 Sinocyclocheilus rhinocerous | reverse complement strand
CCTTTGCTGAGCAAGAGACTTTCAAAAACAAATTTTGAACAGTAGTGTAGGTCTTCATATTGTGTCTTTCTTTTTCTTTTCTTGCATCTGTTTTTCCTAATTTCTAAGAATTAAATGTGTGTATAAATGACCGAATGAGCAGTGAACTGGGAAAACAATTGTGCCAATAAACAACACAGTGCAAAAACGTCAATATTTGTTTCTGGTATAAATATAAAAAAATCCTTAATATGAGATATGTTAAACTAAAAAGCAAAATGACATAAAATCTTAATAAAGGAATAAAAAAACGTTTTGCTTTGAGTTATTACCTCAATAATTTTTCTTGTTTTAAGCATAAACATCAGTAAATTTCAACAGATTGTAAAAAAAAAAAAAATGTAGAAAACAAAATTAAGAAAAATCCAGATTACTTAAATAATAACAGAAATACTGTAAGTATTATTAGTGGTATTATTTGCAGTACATCAAATATGCATGGGAAAAGGGGATGGACCCTGAATCAGAAAAAGAAGCAGGTCATATGGGCCACGTTTTCTGTGATGTTGGAATGTTGTGAAGCATTGTAAATATTTAATGTGGTCACCCATCCATTAGAGTGCTGATAAACAGAACCAATGGAGCTGATAGATTGACTATACATGAAGAGACAAAAGAGATAGCACACAAGAGACGATGCATGGGAGCATTTTAGCAATTTATTTTACAACTTTGCTCTCTCGCTTTTTATAATCCATGAGAATAATAGTACTAGTTTATGTTTGTTTGAGGGGCTAAAAGTTTATTTTCACACTGACTCTTTTGAATATTTTACATGGTGGTAAGGAAAAGAGTACAACAAAACAGTGTGTCAAGAGTATATGGGTATGTATATATGAATGCATGACTCCACTGAGTAGGTGGTGTGTGTGTATGTCTGTCTGTGTGTGTGTGTGTGTGTGTGTGCTTTTTGCAGGCAGCTCCGTTCTGGATACGTGACTTCCTGTGTGTAGTAACTGACATTTGTGTGAG
>NW_015778797.1:0-1013 GCF_001515625.1 Sinocyclocheilus rhinocerous | reverse complement strand
GGCTTTGAAAGGTTGCTTAACAGCATTTACATGGCGGCCTTTTGAAGAGGCGTGGAAGCAGACGTTCTCAGCGAGCGCTTGTTTCACATGTCAGCAAACTGTCACTATCTACACGGGATCTTTTTAACGTAAACCTTTGGTAATAATGTATTTGTTTGACCTTCTGTCAACTTTCTCTGTCAGTATTTCTCCTCCTCATTCTAGTAGGCATTGTGTTTAATAATTGGATTACGAGACATCCCAGTTTTATGAGCAAGAGTTACCGTCAGGATGCTGTTTGTCCCAATAATTAGCTGCATCATATACGAGCTAGTGTCTGTATCTCTGTAAAACTACACCCTGTCACAAAAAATGTGAAGACACACCGTGATTTTGTTTCTCATTTTTGTGTTGGTTGTTTAACGAGGGGAATATTTCCACAAATGTGTCGCCACGTGGAGTAATGAAAAGAAAAACCTAGGTAAAGTTTTGATGGTCATTTTTTTTTTTTTCAGAGGTAACGTTTGTTAGGAGAAAAGATCTGTCACTAGTTGGATTTTTGATTTGATCGTTTATGCCGCTTACATCAGCAGTGTTCAGACTATCATTCTTATAGTTTATCTTAAACCATGTATTATGTTGCAGTTCCTTATGAAGTTCTGTACTACTTTATTCACTCAACAGCACACTTGGTACTTGGTGTGTTTCAATTTTGTTGCTCAGTCGTCCAAATAATATGCTTAATGTGCTCAAAGATCAGATTTATCCAAGCTATTTTAATTTCAAAATGTTCTTTTAATCTTTTTTTCTCACAAACTGTTATGAATGTAAATGTTGTAAATCACTCAATGCCGGATTCAAACATGGGTCATTGCCATATTGGAGTGCCCGCATTATCCACCAAGCCATCTCTGACCTGTCTTTAATTTGTATCATGGTCATTTGGTCACCTTATTTCTCATGTGTAATCATGTGTTTTTTTCCAGTGGAGTATGTTGTTTAGCAGCTAAATCTCCTGTTTTGTGAGCTGTGTG